>NC_090201.1:12888695-13143695 GCF_033026475.1 Channa argus | reverse complement strand
CGGGAAAGCACATACGCCAACACACCCACTGATTTCTACAATCCCAAATCTAGGTCAACTGTCTCCAACAGTGCCAGTTTTTAGAGGACACACCCACATATCACACATGCTCAGCAATGGAGTTTTCTCTCCCAAACTGTGAACTTTATGCATATGTAATCTTTTGAATCTGCCTGTCCTTTTATCAATGTTGCAGCCCTCAGGTCTAGGATATCCCAGGACATGCATACGGCATTTCGTTTCAGTGTGCAGTCAGTAAGGACTAGCTCCATGGCCCAGGTGGTATTTCATCTTATGGAACAGGATTATCTGAGCCATTATAATTCTGTGGTAGATGGGAGTTGTAATTAATGGAGATTGGAGGGAAATGTGTTGGTTTTGTAAGAATTGTTCAGCATTAGAGGTTTCCTTTTGCAGCAGGAGACAGAAAGTTTTTTTTTCAAAGCATGTTTCTAAGAATTAGTCACATTTGAGAGATTCAAGTGACTCACTGAAACAAAGAGAAAGCATGTACATGAAGCTGGAACACCACAGTAAAGACGAACACCACAGCAGACAGTCATTTTATGGTTTCTTTAGAAATGTAGCTGATGTTATGTCTTATTGAAAATGAATCTGAAGCGAAAGCATTAACTTTCATGTCTAACCACGTTGCTGCCTCTGTAGTGTTTCGATGCTGGTCCTTCAGCACTTTGTAACAAAATCTCTGCTGTCGTATCAAGCGACATCTGTGTTTTGATAACACTTCAAAAGCAAGAAGAAGAGTGGCATGATAGAAGGGTGATGTAATGAAGTAACACATGGTGGTCAAGGAGAGAATGCGGTGGTAGCAAAAGAGAAGTATGAAGGAGCGGGAGAGAGTGAGAGAGAGAGTAGAGGGACAAGCATCTCAGGGGCCTCCTGTAGTGTTGGGTAAACACAGAGCCTGTCTGTATCCATGGAGACAAACCCGGAGTGGAATGAGACGGAGAGGAGCGGGTGAGGCGGGGGCGGACAACACTGAAAAACAAGGTCATAGCGCTTTCCCTTCTCTCCTTCCGTTCCGCCACTTGGCATCAACAGAGGGATGTTATGTAAGAGCTATTTATACTCATGCTCCCTTTTACCTCTCGCCCTCCCTCTCATGTCAGGCAGCACCACATGCAAACCAAATGCAACTGCTGCTCTGTCCTCTTTCTTGTTTTTTTTTTTTGGCTTCTTCCTTCTCTCCTTAAATGATGCACATCTTCATTGTTTTTAACCTGAATGACAGCGTGTCCCCTCTTGCTGGTTAAATGGCCGTGCAATGCTTGTGTTTTCGAGGGAATGACAATAACATGTCATGCTGCTACACACCAGATTGCTCATGAGTGAGATGTCACAAATTGCCCTGTCACAACACAATTTTCAGCTGTCTGAGCTCTTTCATAGCTGTCACAGAAAGGCTAGAATGTGACAGAAGTAAACATGAGCAGCACGAGCAGAGGGAAATAACAGTGCTAAATACACAAAAATGCACAGACTGTAAAGAACCTGAGTTCCTAGGACATTTGCACACTAGTCTTGAGCGGTAGCAGGAAAAGTGTGTGTTTATGTTAGGTGGTGAATTTGCATGTAATATTGAGTTATATTGTGTGTGTGTGTGTGTATTCTGTGTAAATAGTTAACAGTGTTACGTGACCTAACAGGTGCTCAGCTCAGCATGTCAAATGTACTGTAGATATGGACACAAGTCAATATCTTTGCTGTGCTATGCTGTGACAGGAATTTTAGAGGCAGATGCTTCTGATAAAACAGGGTTAAAATACATTAAACTGATAATGGTTTTCAGTAACTCTAAGAATATAAATATTTGGACTATGTGGTACATTTCTATAGCTGCATATAGAAAGCATTCTTTCCTGCAAAGAAATCTCCCATTTCAGGACAAATTTAAGAAGGCCTGGGTGGGGGGAAGTTTTGGTTTCTCCTCAATCCCCTTTGTGTTCCCCCATCCCTCCGCCCTCTCTCCCCACTGCCCCAGTTCCAGAGACCCAGCATGACCCACTTTGGGCCAGCAAAAGAGCGTGAGGGAGCGGGAGACTGGAATGTTTTGAAGGCTGAGACATTCCTCATTGTTCATTCACACAAGCCTTATGTAACACATACAGATCATGTGACGTAGCTCTGCAGCAGCCATGGGAGGCCAAAGCATTATCTTCACCACAGTGGCTTCCTCTCTGTAATCTGATTATGCAAGCACCATGCTTACACAACACCACACAGATGGACAGACAGATGGAAAGACACAGATATCAACAGACAGAGATGTGAGAAAGACCAGCAGAGACAGACAGCTAAAGACAAAGAGGTTATATTGCTCAGGTTAGAGCAAACAGGAAAATAATTCATTGACACTAAAGCTCACTTACACTAAAACAGAGCAAAGAAATTTAATCATTTCCAATTCTACTAAATACTGACATCATTATCAGCTAATCTGGCCTTTGAGCCAAATGATATAGTGCTAGATATGAGGGGGTGAAATGCTGCATTGGCAATGTACATGAGGTGGCACACTGACCCACATACAGTGGATCCTCTAATAAATGAAAAAGTGTGTTTGTTTCACTGATCGTATGTAGCACAGACAGTATTTTCTTTGGGATAATCTAAGCTTCTCCAACAAATTAAAACACTGCAGAGCATTTACAATAAATGGAACAGTTGAATTTATTCTTAGCACAGGAAGAGTCTTATTAGCATTATTAGTATTTCTGTTTTTCAACAGTTGATAGCAGGTCCACATTTTTTCCCTAAATTCAAATGTTGGAATTACCAACCTGGATAGTTGTGTTTCCACCTTCCAGCAGTGCAATAGCCAGGAGGATGCTTTCTTGAAAGACACGATCACTAGGTGTGTTCATGATAAGGTCAATAACTAGGTCAGAGGCTCCCTCTTTGTCCAAGTGACACTGTACCTCTGCCAGACTCATTTCAACACGACTCAGGCCCCCTGGTCCCCCTAATGCTGCAAGACAGAGACAACGCAAATTTTACTTATAATAATACAATTAAAATAATTTATATTAAGTTAAAACTAACTATGAATAAAAACTCTGCACACAGCAACACAGAAATAAAATTTAAATATATTATATATCATATTTTCTTTAATAATGCATAAAATGAAATTTACTGTTACAAAGGTACGTAATGAGCGAGAATGAGATTACTAATTAATCCCATACTAACCAGTTTAACTGTACAGTTGTGTAATTTACTGTACATGACCTTGCATGCACATCCTCCCCTGAGGCCCTAGCATCAGGATATACATGGAATTCTTAGCACAGCTCTTGTTTCTGGAACAGGTGCAATGGCAGGTTTTACAGGAAGTATCAGTCTGTCACTTAGCAACAGTGAAAAATAGATCATGCAGGGTAGGGATACACCTCCTGTGGTCTGGAAGTTTGCCAGCATCTTGGTGCACATGGGAGATGGTGAACTGGGAACCTGGGAGACGTTCTCTCTTTTTTGTTCAAATTTGTGCAGACATGTCTAAATCAGGACCACTTATAATGACCACTTATAATAAGTGTATAATACACCTAATATGCATACATTATGTATTGTAAAAGTATGTTTTTTTGGTCCGTTTTAACCTCTGGTCAGACACATTTCTTGCACAAAAATGCATTGCTTTAGTATTTTCGATTTTTGCGAACAGCAATGGAATACTGATGTTACCAGGTGGTGATAACAGAGTTATGTCCTGCATATTCAAAGGGAAGCACGCAACACTACATCGGAGCTGATAACTGACTCAAGTGCACACAGTCCAGTCTTTATAGAACATTATGAAGAAATTAATAATTTTACTAAGACTACAGGGGCAGAAATGTTTTGGCTAGCCAAAAGGAAAAGGTTGATCTAGACTTTTCCCCCTGAAATTAGTTGTTAGCAGCAAAGCCATACGTCTGGCAGAAGTATTTGGTTAATAGTTCACAGAAACATCGGCTTAATTAAAGATGATGAGATGGGTGTTTTTGTTGCCTTGTGTCTAAAAACATACTTCCTGCCGAAATCCTGAATTAATTGACAGCAGTTTTGTGTTCAAGGTTAGAGATGTGCAACACTAGTCACGCTGTCCCACCTGATTGGCTTTTGCCAGGTCCTACTGGACTGAGGGGGCCATTGGTAAATGACGTCAGGCTGTCCCTACGCCCACCACTCCGATGGAAGTTGCCATAGTAACGGTTCACCAAGATCTGTCTCAGTGCCTCACCCTACGAGAAGAAAAGAAAGGGAAAGACGTAATGACGTGATGTCAGCAATAGGGAGAGAAGAGATGTTGTATAACAGGGATAACATGCATCATCAGAGATACATTGTGCATTTTAAACCCCTGGTTTAGACACTAAAGCACCCCTCGAATTCAGGAAATCATAGCCTACCTACCATTACAACCATGCTCTGTAATCGACAGGTACTGCAGATCCACTCTTAATTTAAACATCCAATTTAAAGAAACCCTAAATTTCTATTCATGGAAAAACATGCAGACATAGACTTTATGTCATTTACCACTCACACGACTAACAACATGGTTTATCATCCTGTGTAGTAGCAATGAGGGGTCCTGATCCTTAGACAGACCTGGGCCCAGCCCCCCCCCACATTGTGACTCATCTATTGTTTAGCAGTCTGCAGCACGACTTTGTCGTTGTTATGGCAACCACAGCCCATAGTTACCTGACAGACCTCCCATGGGATAAAGTAAAGGAAATGTTTTTTTTTTTGTATGTTTGGGTGTGATAAGATGCAAATCATTGTCAGATGTGTGAGGTCCTTAACTGTTAGCAGCATTATGGGAGCTCCACTGCTTTAGCTTTGCTCTGAAGGTCGGGAGTAATTTATGTAGGATGTGTGAAGAGGTGTGAACAGTTTCCTCATCTTTGTTTGCAGGAGATTCATTAACTATGTGTTTGTGTAACAGCACAGTACAATCAGTTGTGGTCACAAAATGATTCCCTGGTTTAGCTGGAGAATGTTGCCCTTTTGAGTCCTGAGTCGTCCTACATCCTGTCTGAACATCATCTAAACGGCCAGTATAAACCTGGCTGTGTCAAGGACACAAAAAACACCTGAGGCTCTGTAAAGAAGCAAGATTGTCATTAACTTAAACAAGTTATGAAATGTGTTTTCTTCCTTCAGCTGAACCATAGTTAGCTGTGATTCAGTAGTTGGGCGTGATAGCATGGCTGCAGTAACTATGAAACTTGTGAATCTCTGTAGCCTTTGATGTTTTAGTTACACAAAGCTGCCATGCTGTTAAAAGTACCTACCCTCCTCTGGTCCTCCAACAGCTTCCATGGCTGGTTCTGATTCAGCTGATGGGTGCATTGAGGAATGTGAGCACAGTGGGCCAGCAGACACAAACACAGGGTTAGTATTTGTGCAGGACAGAAAAGGCAATTTTAAGGTTAATAACCACATCATTTACCTATTAAATGGTTTTAAGCGGCCATGCAAAGGTCTGCTAAGCGTGAGTTAACATGCAGTTAGTGCTTTATTAGAAGCCACAAAAGCATAAATGTTAGGTTTTTCAGAGAGCTGAGACAGGAGATGTGTACAGTGTTGAATAGTGCTATTAATAAAAGGTTAAATGACATGTGCAGTGTGGTAGGAGCCTTTGATGCCCTAATGTACTGCTATACAGTTTTTTTTTTACATGTTAAAAGGTCTTACGTGTATGAACAGTTGGCATATGGGGGAATATGCTTGCTCTCTTCCTTATACCAATAGGAAGAGAGATGCTACTTTTATACTGTATCTGTATAGTGACATAGTGTAGTATAGTATAGTGTACAGTAGTCAGTTAGCTTAGCATAAAGACTTAAATTGACGAAGCTCATGCCTTGCCCTGTCCAAACATTGACAGCAAAAACTGTATTTTGTTGTTTTATGTCAGTTTCTTTTGGGTGATCAGCAGTGAGTTGTCCAAAAGACAATAAAAGAAACTAAGCCGGTTTCCCAAAATATGCAACATAAAGAGCAAACACCAAAAAACTGAAATCACAGTCATTTAAAGTCACAAATGAGTAATCACAAACTGAAATGTTCTCACTTTGAGCCACGTTATGAGCAAAATGAAAGACATAATAGCCCATGTAAATTTTGAGCATAGTTAACACCAACATTTCGTTGAATAAAAATTAATTACGTGTGTATAGTGCAATGCTCCACTTCAGCTGTTATGTAAAAAAAGACACCCTAGGAGGGGCAGGTGAGAGGAGAAGCAAGGGGTGATGGGTTAGGGTTACATAATCACTCCAAAAGAAACCAGGCCACTATTCCAGTGATACAGAGCTGCTTACAGTGACCATCTGTCACCAAAATCACAGAGGCCAAAACTGCCAGTGAAATACAGAGAGGGAGATAACACACTTTGACAGTTGTGCTAGTCTCTGCCAGCCAAGGTCAGAGATGTGATGTACAGTTACACTGGAAGTGAATACCCAGGGATGTGTTTATTTTGTGGAATGCAACATTGCTTCTGTAATGCACCAAATGTGGCATTTTATAATTTAATGACTGAACTCTAGGGAGGCGTGAACAAGAACCACATCGGTCAAACTCACAGCACATATCTGATGTTTTACATAGTAAATATGAAACATAAAAAAACATCATATGTCTCAAGCTCTACAAGGAAAATGAATACCAGTCCTTCCTTAATTTGTGCTTTGATTTTGAAGACTTTAGAGACAGCACTATAACTTTTACTTTCAACGAAAATCATTTGGTTAATTTGAAAAATTTAAAATTGCCAATTGTTATGGTAAGAGACAGTTTGCTTATATGTGTGTGTGTGTTGGTTAGAGGCAAAAGCAGAATGAGATAAAATGAGAAAGAGAAAGTGACAGACAGAGACACAAAGTGAAAGAGGAAAGGGAAAACACAGTTTACGCATATAAAGACTTCAGAATTTACAAAATACAAATGATGATATCTCAGCACATTTAATGTTAAAGCTGCAATATTTGGTTGACCATTGATACCTTTGTAGGGCTGCTTATTTTTTTTTATAATTCGTGCTTTATCTCTGGTGATTTATGATGTCTGGACTGTTTTAATATGTCTGTGTAACAGTAAAACTCAAACTTCAGGAATTAGCTTGCATTTAGCTTAACATTCATTAGTCTTTATTTGAGATGTGCCAACATTTGATCCAGTTTAAAGATGACAAAGTGGTGCTGAGTTGAGCAGCAGGTTGGGGGATACACACTTACAGTAGTACTCAGACACGGGAGGAGCAGCATCGCCCACAAGTCTGTGGACATTATCTCAGTGTATTCAAATCCAACCACAAAACAAGAGGCTGAGTAGATATGTTCAGCAAATCGACCCTAGTCTGACCACAGACACCACAGAGTAACCCCTCACAGCTGCCACATCCACCATGAATACAATGCATTCCAACAAACTGGAAACTCCCTAGGGCAAACCCCTGATCAGTCTCACACTTCTCACTTTAACAACAGAGGAAATAAAAGCGTGCATGTGCAAACAAACACACACACATGCAAAGTGTGTGATACCTTATGTTTAGGTGATTTTCTGAAAGTGGGTGAATATGTATTTGTGTTTTTACAGGCTGAGACTGAGTCATGTTTAAACCAATAGTGACTGACATGAATACTGGGGTTTACCACTCGGCTGCTTGTTATGTGCAGACAGAAAAGCAGACTAAATAAAGAGACTGTGCCCTGTCATTTTCATTGCAGCTGAGCTGCTTTTTACACCAGAACTGTAAAATTAATTTCTGTCCTGACCAGAGAGAGCAACATGCCACTGAGTTTGGGGGGAAATGAGTCGCGTAAATAAAAAATTAAGCCAGATGCTATGTTAAAATCTAAAAGCTAAAGAGTTTTCTTCTAAATCCACCCACTAGTGAGCTTTCCAAGTGAACAAACAGGGAGGTGAAAGGGATGAAACATGACTTTTGTCCAACATGGAGGGCTTGCATAACTGCTCTTACTAGGCTACACACAGGAAGGCCAGGTGAAGAGAGTGGAGCCTGAGAGTAAGCAGAACGCTGTGTATCCTGAACTCATTCGCCTCTTACATAAGTCTCACAACCAAAGAGCAAGAAATTTAACTCAACACCAGCTCCTTGAAATTTAGAAATAGGGTACTATGCACACAGTGGAGAAACACATTTTTTGTTCAGAGAAATGCCTTGCTAACACCTGCTGCACATTCTAAAACAGTATGAACCCACGTATGTCATGCAACCCGTACAAGCTATGTTTCCTGTTAAACAAGCTTCCATTTTCACCTTGTTTCTTTTTAACCATAAAACCTGCTATTCTGCTTTATGCAAAGGGCAACATAGGAGACAAGAGCAAGCTGTGCACTTTCATATGAAACCTACACATACACTCACAGCCAGCTTCATTAGGTTTACATAGAGTGGGTGTGTGTTTGCATGCATGTGCGTAAGGGTGTGAGTGGAAGAGGGGAGTATTTGGAATAGTTGAAGAATTATGTCACACTGATTTAATGCAGCCAAAATGGATAAAGAGGCAGTAAATATAAAGGTTGGCACATTCGGGGGGAGGTGCAGGTTTCCACTCAACATGCACACTTACATCAGAGCTGCTTTTCTCATGTCGACAGACAGATACGACACTTAACAGGTGTGTGTAGGGATCATCTCTTTCTCACACGCTCATGCAAACAGCCATTTACACCCCCCACCCACAAGTCATTGCCACGCTCACCACTTGCACACACACAGGTGTGCGCACACACGCAAACACACAAGGCAGTGTGGGTTGGCAA
Source organism: Channa argus (assembly GCF_033026475.1). Classification (NCBI taxonomy): domain Eukaryota; kingdom Metazoa; phylum Chordata; class Actinopteri; order Anabantiformes; family Channidae; genus Channa; species Channa argus. The sequence continues at coordinate 13,134,887 of NC_090201.1, read as the reverse complement.
TTACTGCTGAAGGTCACACATCAGCAGAGGGGCTGAGTTCCAGGAAAAAAAGCCTGGTTCTTATGTAACCTCAGCCCAGAGTTGGCAGGGGCCCAGGAATCGTGCAGCTTGCAGGCAAGGAAAACTAGGACACAGCCTCAATGACTGCCACAGCCCCACACACTCACACAGTCACAGTGACCCCTATTGGTGCCTTAAGGAGATACAGGGGAAACACCCTGCAATAGTGCTGAGCATTGACATCCACAGAGGCAATAAAACCCCCACATAAAGTCAAAAAAGAGGGAAGATGGCTTTATGGCTTAGGTCATTACTTTTAACTTGTGGCATACTCCTGTTTTGATTTGAGTATTTATTTTGTTATTTGTACAGGACTGACTGAAGTTTCTATTCACATCTGTTGTGTGTCTTCATGATATTTGTATATTATTGAAGAATGTGACATTACTGTTGAACCAGAGTTAATGTTAATATATGTTCTGAAAATGACTTGAATGAATAGTGAACAGTAAAGCATGTACTGTACATGTGTGGTGAGAGGACTGAATATACACAAACACAGCAATGGCTCAGTCAGCAAGTGGCTCACCTTGGAACTTGGAATAACAGAATTCTGCTGAGCAACACGCAGTCAGGCAAAGCACATATCCCCCTACCCCCTATCTCTCTTTCTCACTAATTTCAGTTGATCTATACCCATTTTTATGCCAGACAGTGTGGCAGGTGTGTAGGACAGAATCAGCCTACCGCTGTTTGTTACCAGCTGTGCCTAGAGCACCCGCTACCAACACCACACAACCACAGCAGCTGTGACAGAACAATTAAAGACCAACTACTAGTGTTTCACAGACATAACAGATAAAAGCTGAGAGGAACTAGGAGCTGAATACAAGAAAAAGAGAAACAACCTTAGGCATATCCATCTCATCATCAAAGGCCCTGAGCTGTAAGAGAAGAGAAGTTTAAGGGGTTAGATAACACAACACAGAAAGGGGGCAGCTAAAGCAGAGGTCAACTAAACAGCATGACATGTTAGTTAGGGAGAGTTAAGTTTGTGGGAATACTTTTGAACTTCAGAAGGTTAGATCACAAAGTACTTATGAATGGAAATTACCCACAGCAGGCAAAATTAATGCAGGGACTCTGGCTGAAAGCATTTCAGAGCAGTGACTACTCCTGTCTTATTGACTGCACAGGTGAATGCAACTGCTGTGATAGGTCAGTAAGGATGCTCTCTCTCTCTCTCTCTGTGTGTGTGTGTGTTTGTTTTTGTAACATGCATGCTGTCTTATATTAAAACATACTGTTCATGTGTGTCTCATAGTGCTGTGACCTTAGTATTTAAGTGTTTTAGATTGGTCTTCAACAAGTTTAAAAATACCTTCAAAATATGCTCTTTTTACAGTCATGTGCAAAAGCAACCCCTCTTTTAATTCCATGTTCTTTTTTGTGTGTGTAAAAACATAGTAAAACTTGTATATTGTACTGGGTCTTACTGTTGGGCAAATACAGCCTCAGATGATCAACAACATATACCTTTTTTAATTAAACAAAAATGAAGCCAAAAAGTACTTAAAAAAACACATGTGGGCAATACTAAGTACCCCCCTCAGTGCTTTCATAGGATTTAAGAGGATAAGTTGCAGCCAGATGCTGCTAATCATTAGACCTTAATCAAGTGATCATCAGGAGGAGGGCAGACGTTTGCTGATCAGGAGCATTCAAGTCTGTGTTAACACAATGCCAAGAGGGAACAACATAAGCAGTGGTCTTAGAGAAGCAATTGTTTTCCCCCACAATCTGGAAAGGGTATAAAACTAAAACAAAAAAACATTTGAGTCCCACGTTCCACAGTGAGAAAGATTATTCACAAGTGGAAAGCATTCAAGGCAGTTGCTAAGACTGTGCAATCCTCATAAAAATACAAAAACAGTTAAGAGCTACATCTCAGACCCTACAGGCCTCATTGAGCATGTAAAATGTTAAAGTCCATGACAGCACAATTAGAAGAAGACTGAACAAGTACAGTTTGTTTTGAGGGTGTGTCAGGAGAAAGCCTGTTCTGTCTAAAAGAACACAGGAGCAAAAAACTGAGATTCACAAACTGCATCTGAACAAAGCTCAAGTATTCTGGAACAATATCCTATGAACAGCTGAAACTAAAGTTGAGTTGACCTTAATGTCCAGTGCCATGTTTGGCAAACCACAGCATTTTAGCTGAAACACCTTATTCCCATTGTCAGGCACAGTGATGGACAAGTGATGATTTGTGCTTGTATTGCAGCCACAGGACCTGGGAACTTTGCAGATATTGAGTTGAGCATGAGCCCGCTTTCTATACCAGAGTATTCTTTAGGGCCTAAAGATGGCCTCAAAATTGACTAAAGTTTAGGCAATTTTGAGGTCATCTGTCAGCCAGCTAGAGCTTCAACATTAATCTAACTGAAATACTGTGGTGGGGCCTTTAAGAGAGCTGTGCACAAGCAAATTCCACAAAACCTCAATTAAATAAATAAATGTTGTAACGAATAATAGGCCAAAATTCACAACACTATGAGAAACTGATACAGTCATACAGGAAACAATTACTTAGAGTGCATTCGGAAAGTTTTCACACTTTCCCTGTCACTTTTTTCAATTTTGTTATTTTGCAGCCTGATACTACAGTTTTTAAAAATAATTTATTTTATCATTAATCTACACTCAGCACGCCATAAAACAGAGTGAAACCCAAATTTAAGCAACGTTTGTAAATGTATTAGAAATTTAAAAAACTGAAAATCACGTGTAGATATGTATTCAGACCCTTTACTCAGTTCTTTGTAGAAAGCACCTTTGAGAGCAATTACAGCCTTGAGTCGTTTTAGGTATGACGTGACAAGCTTTCTAAACCTGCAATGGGGGATTTTCTGCCATTCTCCTTTGCAAATCCTCTCAAGTTCAGTCAGGTTGGATGGGATTCGTTGGTGGGCAGCCATTTTCTGGTCTCTCCAGAGATGTTCAATATGGTTCAAGTAAGGGCTCTGGCTGTCCACTCTAGGACATTCACAGTTATGCCTAAACCCCTCCTGTGTTGTCTTGGCTGCGTGCTTAGGATTCCTGTCATATTGGAAGGTGAACCTTCAGCCCAGTCTTAGGTCCTGAGCGCTGTGGAACAGGTTTTCATTGAGGATATCTTTCTACTTTCCTCCATTTTACTTTTCCTCAACCCTGACCAGTCTCCCAGTTCCTTTCCTGCTGAAAAACACCCCCACAGAATGATGTTGCAACCACCATGCTTTACTGTAGGGATGGTATTTGCCGGTTGTTTAGTTGTGCCTGGTTTCCTCTAAACATAAAAGTTAGAACCGAGGTCAAAGAGTTCAATCTTGGTTTAATCAGACCAGAAAATCTTGTTCCTCACAGTCTGAGAGTCCTTCAGGTGCTCTTCTGCAAACTTCAAGCGGACTTTCATGTATTTGCACTGAGTGGAGGCTTCTGTCTAACCACTCTGCCTTAAAGCCTAGATTGTTGGAGGCCTGTAGTGATGTTAGTCGTACTGGAACTTTGTCCCACCTCCACAAAATTCTGTTTTCACTTTGTCATTATGGGGTACTGAGTGTAAGTTATGTATTGTTGTACATCTGAGGTTGTATTTGCCTAATATGACCTGCTACAATCTGATGATTTTTATTATTTTTTCTTCCAAAAAAAACAATAAAAAGAAAGTAAAACAAAACCCAGTATTAGAGGCGGTACTAATTGCTGCACATGACTGTATGTACTTTCTACTAATAACAATTACACATATATGCAAGGTACATTTGAAATGTACAGTCACAAATTTTTAATTAATTTTGTGGAAATTTTGTTATTCTATATACTGTTGGATGCAAGAATTTGCATTCCCTTACAGTACATGGCAAAAATAATAACACTAACGAAATTGCATGTGGGGGTATGCAAATTTAACCCTAAGCCCAACATAATAATAATAATACACATTCAGGTAGCACAAATGTTCTTTCATCATCAGAGGTAACAAATGGTCCAATGGTCAAGGAGTGTATAAAGAAAGAAAAATAATGAAAATTAAATTAGTGCAGAAGTTTGAATCCCTTTTTATAAATTAAATACTATGTTGATAAAAAAATAAATCATTGTTTTACCCTTTTTGCCATTTCAAAATAAGGGGATGCAAACATTTGCACCCAACTGTAGATGCAATGTATGGAATATGTAGTTACACCACATTTCGGTTAGTCGAGTATAACATTTTACTAAAGATATCAGCTGGGCAGCTTCTCCTACCTTCTCGCCGTAACCCCGGTCTTTTGTCATCATCTCTCGCAGTGTTTGCAGGACTTTGATGCACAGTCTCTCCTCCTTTTCCTCTAGCAGCTGCTTGGTATGTTTGATCAGCCTGCAAAAGCACATTAGGTCGCAAGTCTCGCTTGTAAGTATGCATACCCAGCTGTCAAATGTAATATAAAAATGGATATTTATATAGCTTACTTGCATATAAACCCTCCACTCTCACACTTCTTCCGTGAGTCTGTGTTTTCAGGGAAGAGCAGCTCAGGCCGATGCAGCACATCCACCAAGACTGACAACTCAGCCTGGACCAACGGACGCAGGCGATCCTCAAGCGCTGACACAATGTCCTAAAGCCCAGACAAAGAAACAGCTGTACCTCTTGTATAAATGAACAAACTTAAATGAAGCACAAACACACACATACACACTGTACCTGTAGCCTCTCTATGATGTTCCTATAATCCCGTGATGCGGTTACCACAGAGTCTCTGCGGGCTGCATTGCGAGCAGAAAGTCTCCAGCTCATGGCTGTCTTTTGGACAATGTTGTTGGATTTCACAAACAGGTTGTTCACTTGGGTGTCCAGGTCCACAGGGATGGCTATTGCTCTGCCTTTCGCTAGCACGTACACACACATGCAAAGGAGGAGAAATCAACCCCAAAAATGTTTGCTCAGTCTCTCTAGTCTCTCTACTACAGTGAGTTTAAGTTGCCTCTATCAGGTTCTATCTATGCAGTATTATTGTTCCTAGATGCCATCAAACAGATATCTTACATCCTTTCCTAAACAAAATATGAAATTCTTGAAGTTAAAGCTAAAAAATCTGTTCTGGTTCATTTGATATGGCTGCTTTCACTATAATTTGGAATAATAATGACAAACAATAAGATGATATCGATCTGTTTTTCTGTGTTTTTGTAAGCATGCATTTGACTGAAGTGTTTTTTATTACTAACATTTTTTAATTACTCTTTGTATTTCTATGTATTTGTTGATGTTATTACCATCAAATTTAACAGCCTCCCGTAAAGCCAAATTGTACCCAGGGGATACTAAAGTTTTATCCAGTATCCAGCTGTTAAACCTACTGTGCACAACGGACTGATAGCAATATGGGTATGAGTACCACACAGGATTTTTTTGGAAGATAACGTGAAAGTTATAAAGAAGCTTACCCACATCAGAGAGCACTTTTATACAGTTCTCAACAGAACCCTTCTGGACTGGGATCAGCCAGTTGGAGTGGTAGACCCTGAACACTGCCTGTAACAGCTGCACAAAGACTGGCTGCCTGGTCTGAAAGAGGAACAAGAGAAATACAGAGCACATTATTACTTTTATCTAGCTGGAAGCAAGTCTGGTCACGTATGACAGCAAAATGTCCTTTAACAAAATGTAATCCATTTGTCACACATATATATCTGCAGCTATGTGTGTAATGTGTGCGACAGCATCTGTGGTGAAAACAACATGCACAGTCATTGTTGGTTTGATCATTTTAGACAGGCAACCCATCAAACACTTATATTTGCCCAAATCTCTTCTAGGAAGAATCTGTTCTTTTGTGCTTGCCTGACAGAGTGTGGACACATACTGTACTGTAAATAAAAAGAGCAATGGGGAAAAAACCTATTCTTTTCACCTAAAATGCAGCATCCAACTATGTTTTATGTTTTCCCTGTTGAAATGATGTACAACAAATACCTGAAATACTTGCCCAAGCAGAGAGGCCTGCAGCAGAGGATATAAGAAATGAAACATACAGGTAAAAAGATCAAGCAGAATTATGTTCTCTGTATGTAAATATGTTAGAACAGTGTGTGTTTGTGTGTGTATACAAAGGTAATTAATCAGCCCAGTATGCGAACAATCACATTCACAACTAACTGAACTAATGTGTGATTTCCTCAGTAGCACCATGACTAAAATAACTGTGATTAAGGCATACAAATGGAAAAATAAGCATTTGTTCTCCACGTAAGCAGTGATTTCACAACTTTTCAAAGCACGTAATATGAAAAACACTGCATTAGATGACTTGGCTTTATGTAAAAGGTGGAGCTTTTTAAATGGGGAGTTTCCCAGGAGAGTCACACCATCCAGCTACAATTACACACAGCAGCCAAGACTAATTCTATCTGTACTCACATTTTTTCTGATGGCAACCTGCAGCATGACACATACTGTGCATTAATAGGCTGGAGGTTAGGCTGTATTTACATGGAGATATTAGAGATGAACCCCTGATGCTCAACCATCTATCATCTGTCTCACATCGTCCCTCTTTCTTAGAAAAGGCAATGAGACTAAATTAGCTGACAGTTTAATGGTAGGGCTATGGTTAGTTAAAGTTACATTCTGAGAAGATGACCTTTTAACAAGAGAGTGCACTGGATATTTTAGACATACTGTTCGAGTCAAGGGTCATGACAGGTCTATAAGGAGAGTTCATACCAACAGATTTAGTTCATGCCATGGTTTTTCCAATAAACACTAAACACACATCTATTTGACCAGCATTCCCACACCTACTTTTAAGCAATGCTGCATTAACTAAATAATTATAAATCAATTATATCAAATCTCTTCCAAAAAGCTTTATTAAATGTTTTTTCTGTGATATTATATTCATTGGGCACAATTATACTGCACATGTGCATCTACCTTGAACATTGAAACAGCTGATATTTTAGGCGCAATTACATTCTGTACCTGTAGACTGGTGCTCTGGTCAGAAAATGGTGAGCTGAAGAAAGTCGTCACAATGCTCATGATAGTCTCTGTCACATAGTGCTCCAGAATGGTGTCAGCATGCTTCCGGTCACTTGTACTGTTGCACACCTACAAATCGCAAACCAAAATAACATAGCTCAGTCCACGTTAGCCTTATTCTTTGTGAGTGTAGGAGCCTCAATAAATTATGGTCTCCATAGAGCTGCACATTTGTGTTCCTTACCCTGCAAATGTCAACCAAGAAGTTCTCAAAGAGTTTCCACATGTGGTTGGAGGTGTAGATCTCCTTCATCTCCACCTCAGTGTCCACATAGCAGTGGTTCAGGAAATTAATGTAGGCAATCTTCACCTGGAGGTTGAAGGTTGTAGTTAAGGTTGAGTCAAATACAAATCAATTACAGTAAAGAAATATGTGTGGTAGATTCTGAAAATAATGAGAAAAAACCATTGAACAATGAAACACTTACTAACTTACTTACTTACTGGACTAACAGTCCAATTCTGTTCAGTGTTACTTAAAATTAACCAATTTCATGACAGAAAATAGTTCATTCATCATTATACTGTGTAATGTCGTTATTTTGATTGAAGGTACAGTTTGGTAATGATATGCAGAGAATCTAAATAGTATCTAAAAAGTGCTTAACAGCTGTATTAGACTTCTCATAGCCAAGTCTCTGGCATGACTCTTGCTTTCCTCACCTCGGGGATGCAGTCCTCATGGGTCACCACTCGCACTATGTCATCTAGTGGCAACAGGGAGTTGCACTTGATCTCTGTGTAGACATTCTTGCCCTCAGTGCAGACAGCCAACAGCTCCACCAGGTGTATGTGGTACATCAGAGGACTGTTTTCATCCATGCGGTCCCTCTCTGACCGCATCATTTGGACCAGTGTCTGGAAGGAGGCCCGGTCATTATAGAAGACCAAAACATCTTCACCAGCGTTCACCAGCTGCAGGAAAAAACAGATGCATCAGTAAATGCATCAGGAGACTGTAGCATAGTTGAATTGCACCAATGTGAAAATGAACAAGATTAAAACAAGCCCCTACCTCTGCCATCACAATGTCCTGACACTTTTTAATAAACTTATTCTCCGCTTTGACAATAGTCTGCAAAAACTTGAGGTACTGAACATTACGGCCGTGTGTTTCGATGCAGTGGACAAAGTGCTGAACCACCCGCTCATTGATCTCACTGCACAGCTGGAAGTTGTTCATGAAGATATGTTGCATTGTGATGGCTTCTAAAATCTGAAGCACAAAAAAATATTTAGAAGGACCAAGACTTGGCAATGATGACTTTTTTTATTCAAAAATACTGATTTGCAGCACTGACAGGGCTGCTCACCCCTGGGTTGAGGAAAAGATTAATGTGTTTGTGTAGCAATGCTTGGTTCTGCTGGTTTCCTGCACAGAAGTTCTGCAGGAACTGATGGGCCATCTTCATGATGTTTTGCATACGCAAATCTTCTCCCTTGATGTAAAAACATGAAAGTTTTGTCTACTTATACATACAACATTATAAATCAAAGAAAGAGCATTTCACAGAGCCACTGATACCTTCTCATAGGGGATCTGGAGGAGCTCAAGAACCACAGCATGAGCCCCCATGTTCCTCAAAAGCCTCTGTTGCTGCTTCTTGCTTTTCCTACCTGACAGGCCTTCCTGGACACATAGCCTACTGAGACGCACCAAGATCTGATTTGGAAAAGCGAGAGAGAGAGAAAAGCAAGGTAATATGATTTTAAAGTCTCTGCACCAGGACTATACAACTTAATTTGTTGTTTAATCAGTTAGCCTGGCATTCAATTACAATAGTTACCTCCTTCACAACTCTGTAGTTATAACTGCTTGTACTTTCTGCTTTCTTTGGTTTGTCTGTGTCCACTGAGCCCCCCTAGAGAAAATTTAAAACAGTGTGTCAGAGAACAAAACCCAAATGTAAATGGTCTTTTAGAGCACTTTTATACCTACTGGCACTCAAAGCACTTTACACCGCTTCTTATTCACCCATTTGCAATCACAATCACACTCACATACCGATGGGGGAGCTGCTATGCAGCTGGCCAACACTCACCGGGAGCAACTAAGTTGGGGTTCAGTGTCTTGCTCAAGGACACTTTGACATGTGACCAGAGGAGCTGGGGATCGAACCAGCAACTGGGGGGATTGGTGGTCGACCACTCTACCTTCCTGTGCCACAGTTGCCCTGTAGCTACAAGTTCACTGTGGTTTGATTCTTTTTATGTAGAATATACTGCACCTTGTTATGCTCTGACTCAGTGGACAGCACCTCTCCTGCATCCATCCCTTCATCTGGCCCCTGCCTCTTGTACACCCAGAGCTCAGATTTCTCTACGATAGAGCGAAGCTGGTCCAGGTCTGACTTGATTTGCTTGTAATTTTCCACGTCTTGGCTGGTGACTAACAACTGGACCTATTAACATGTATATGTTGCATTATGGATTAAGGAGCAGAAAGATTAGAATGAAATGTTAATGCTAATTCCATATTCAAATGCCACTGTGAATGCATTTATGTATGTATGGCACCTACATTATGTTTCACAGCAGCCCAGAAAAGCATTGAAATCTCTATGTATTAATATAATAATTAACATTTGTAAATCTATGAGACAATTATGAATAGTTGCTAACTTATTTAGCAAGTCATGTTTGTGGGTGAAAAAATGCACCTATACTAACACAAATGGGACTCTGGCTTCTTTTATTTTAGAGGTATACAAGTAGTCAGGATACCTGCTTAAAAGCCTGCAGGACCTCCTGCCTTTGGCTAAAGTGCCTAAATAGAAGATGCAGGGCTCTGGACACCAGAGGAGGATAGTCATGCATGGTTAGGTGAAGCAGCACCCTCAAGAAAGTACGACCACCATGATCGTCCAAGTCCAGTGGGGTATTCTCTTCACTAAAAACAAACAGAAAATACACTCAAATTAAAAGTGCATCATCTTTTGCTGTATATTTTTTGACCCTTTCTGTGTCAAACTGTGATTACCTTCCACCAAATATCCCCTCTGCCTGCTCTTCTATGTGTTCAAAATCCAAAGCCCCTGAAATTACAAAAATATCTATCACTAAGAAAGTCCGCTTCATTGATCAGCACATGTTTAACAATATACCATTTGTGTAAAATGCAAATATATGTTAACCTGACCTGGCATATTGTTTGGTCCATCCACTGATCCACCTATAGATAATTCACTCTGAGCGTTACTTTCATCAAACTCCCTCTTAAATATAGACAGCAGACAGGAGATCCTGTAGTCAAGGCGGACATTCAGGATGAACTGCAGGACAGGACAGAAAATAACAATATTTTGGGGGATGGAAGGGCTGTGTCATTGTGAATGCAGTTAAATAAATAATAATATGTCCTTCACCTGCAGGATCTCTATGATCTTGAGCTTAGTGTCCATAACCAATATATCTTGTTTCTCTGGTTCGGTCTGGGATTTGACTGAGTCTCCATTGGAGCTGCTGTTTGACGTCATGGGAAGGAAACCCCCTCCTCTCAGAACTACTTGAGACATCAGTTCTCCGACACCATGAATGGACCTCATGACATTGCTGCCTGGAAAAACATACAAGCACACACATATTTCGTCTTCATGTGTGTTTCAGTATTTGAACATCCTCTGACCACCCATGGCATTCATACCTTTAGTCTCATCTCCTTTGTCCAGTTTGTTGAAAGGGAAAATTGTGCTCACATGGACACAGTCCAGAATAGCCAGCAGGATCTTCGTTAGTCTCAGCAGGTCACTGAAGTTGTAAAAACCAAAATAAATCAGGTTTCTGGCCAGATTCACCACCTAAACAAAAACAAGAGATGCATTAAATATGTTTTTAATGCTCACTTTATAGCGTGAATACTATTATGAGACTACTGTATGTGAACGAGGTGTCAAACTGACCTCAAACGTCAGCTTGTTCTTCTCTTTATCTGCAAAAGGGAAGCTCTGACACACCACATCTCTCAGGTAGTTCTCAACAAACTCCATTGTCTGCGAGAACCGCTCCTTAATTTCATCTTTAGATGTTCCGTCATTGTCATAGCTACAATAAGACCAAACACACAAAAAAATTAACATTGAACAACATTAAAAAACTTTCAGCAGAAACTCACTATATAAAATCCATACTTTACAATAAACTATTTTTTAAATTTGTCCATCTGCTCACTCATCAATGGCGATCTGTGATGGGATCTCGGACCAGAGTCGTGCATATTTCACAGGTGTAACTTGCTCTTGAGGGTCTCGGTCCACATGCATGTGCAGCATCATGCGACAGAAGGAGGCTCGCAGATCATAGGGGAGGTCTTCATCTGACATGCATCGCAAGATCAGGTCCACATCCAGCTGGCCAGAGATCTTGTTGATTGCCAAATACTGACGGTCCAAACACATCCTGGCAAACAGGTTTAACTGGTACCTGTAGTTGTACATTTTATATGTATTCACAAACAGAATCAGGCCTATTTTTAAACTTTGAAAAGCACCTTACCAGCTCCAACCCAAGTTGTTTTTCCATCACAAGTGACCGAAACAGCATATAAAAACCTATTACACACATTAGAACCATTGGTTCATTAAGATTAAGGGCAAGCAATGATTTCCTTTATTCCCGACAACCACATGGCAAAATACTTTGAGTAACTACAGTACCTGTAGTATCTGATCACCTCCTGGTCTTCCTTCTGACCATCCTTTGCATCCTGGGCCAGCTCCCTAATGCTTTTACTGCGGATCTCTTTATTGCTGTCCTTCCAGAATAACCACACCTCCTCCTCATCCTCCTCTGACTCCACAGAGTTCTCCCCGAGCGGCACTCCCTCAATCTCAAATCTCGACAATACCAATCTGCAGAAAGAGCAGGTAATAGATACCAAAAATAATACAAACATACAATAAATTTTTTGTAACAAGCTGATGAGAATAAATGAGCAAGCAGTTACAGTAGTATTACTGGGCATATGTGAAGTAGTAAAATCATCAATAATGCACTTAATAAACTTTCAAATCCTTTACTAACCATTTCAGCACTTGGTAGAGCAGGGGTCACCAACATGGTGCCCGTGGGCACCAGGTAGCACACAAGGACCACATGAGTAGCCCGCGGGCCTGTTCTAAAAATAGCTCACCATAGTGCCACTTACCAATGAGCTGCATCAAATTGTTTTTAAAATCACATTTGATAGTTATTGTGAAAAATCATAAACATGATCCGGGTCTTCACATAGATGAATATCCTTAATTTAATTAATTATTAATAATAACATATAATTAATGGTAAATTGAGCAAAGTTGTTATTTCAAAAGTGCGTTTTAAACTGGTAGCCCTTCACATTAATCGGTACCCAAGAGGTAGCTCTCAGTTTCAAAAAGGTTGGTGACCCCTGTGGTAGAGTGTGGAGTTCTTACTTTGTTTCTATTAGGATGTCTGCATTAGTTGGATCCAGAACTGCATTACAGATGAGCTCCTGTGTTACAGGGATGGACTTATTCATTGACACACACAAGTCAGACAGGTAGTCCAGGAACCTTGACACACACACACACACAAAATATATATCAACACATAAGATCATCTTAGGCACCAAAATTAGACTTACAATGCCTTTGTAGACTTAGTCAGTCTACAAAGGTATTGTATCCTCCGAGTGTGTCATACACCGAGCTTGCATTGTAGAACAGAATGTGAAGCTGGATTAGGCGTATCATAAACTCTATGATCAGGGTATAAAGATTATTACCAAAGGATCCTGGAAATTATCCAAAATGTATGTGTAATCTGTTCCATTAGTCAGATTATTGTGTACTTGGTGAACCGACAGACAGATATAAATACAAATACAAACCTGGGCTCACGGTTTTTGCGGACCAGGCTAACAAATGTGTCAATCTCTGCAGCAGTGATATGTTTCTCCAAAAGCTTGCGGTTGTTATGGAGCAGAGCTGTGATTGTGTCCTCTGCTAGGACATCATAGCCAATCTGCTTCTGCATGAAGCGAAACTGTTTGGCTATATATTCCTGGGAACAGACAGATAACCAGCATGAACATACACACACTATTTGCCCTATTTCTGTACATTCTATAGGCATACATTTAGCATAACCATTAGACCAGTCAGACCATTAATTATATAAGATCCTTTCCTTTTATTGATTGATCATGGTTTGAAGATCATATCAGTATCGCTTCAGAGCAAAGGCCTTTTTGCATGCTGTTAGATATAATTAGGCTAAATTGTAATATACCTTAATAAAAACTCATGTGATCCGTAGAGTATGCTATGCCAGATTTTCAGAGTTAACAGACTGTACCTGGTTCTTGCGGTAGTCCTGCTGCGAGTGACGTAAGACTCTATAACATAAGCGGCAGATGTGTCTGAAGGGGGCATGTCGTTGGTCAGCCAGCTCCTCCAGACGCAGCATGGGTCCATCCCCACTGTCTGTGAAGGGAGCCTGCAGCAGCTTGAAGATCTGCAAATACAGGGAAAGCAATGTGACAAGTATGAACATATTGAGGTTAAACCCCCCCAAAACAGCTGATACACATACTGTTCTAAGCCTGACAAACCTGTCATTTTAAGAAATTAGAAAAGTTTTCAAAGATTTCCAGTTAACATTTAATGGAGCGTGTGTAATTAGACGTTACCTGTTTGAGAATATTCTGCTCTCTCATCAGTTTCTGTCGTTCCCTGTTTGGCTTGTTGACCATGATCTCTAGAACATCCTGTCCATTGTTAGGAATGTCCACAACAAAGAACACCAAATCCTCCAGGAGCTTAGTAACTGCTCTGAATATGCATGAAATGAAAGAATTAATTAATGACTGCTTGCTGTTAAAAAAATTACAACCTGGCACCAACGTGAAATTATACCTTCTCTCATTTTGTGTGATAGTCCCTTTTTCCAGCTTTCCAGCAATACATGCCAACACTTTACTGGCGTCATTGGCAAAGTCCAGGTCTCTCACTTCAGTCGGGGACACGGGCACAATGGCAAAAGCCTCTTTGTCCTCTTTTAGTGCAGATGTACCAATCTTGAATCCAAAAAAATCTCAACAACTTAATACTCATATTCAATTTCAAAACACATCTATAACTTCACATCAAGGAAGGGGTGACTGCATTCCAATACCTGGTTTAGAGTTTTTTTTCATTGGTGACACCTTGGCAAATCATAAAATCTCAAACCTAAACACATTCACACATTCAATTCAGCAGCATGTACACCAGTAAGCTGTAACAGCTTACCAGTGGTATATACACATTTCCAATTAGGCGCCACTCACACGAAGCATGACAGATTTCTCCTCTTCCATGTCAATTGGTTGATTGGTGCTGTGAACCCACGTGTTTGTGCACAGATGTCTTAGGCGTACATATGAGTTCCTGAAAACACATTTAACATGCTATTTATGTACTGAAACTTTAAACTTTATAAAAATGGCACACACATCATCAGTCAAAGGCCATCAGTACTGCTAACAGCTGCAAACAGAGCAGAGCATAACTAAATATTCAACCCTCCCAGATGTCTTCACTTTGTGTATCTCCTAAAGGGTCCGAGGGTCATTTAAGTGTGTTGTGGCCTGTTATGAAAACTGACCTTCACTGAGGAGAGTGAAGCCTACACTCCCTAACTTTCTGGATGAGACACCACCTTGCTCTTGAACTGATTTTGGAAGGTTGGCCACTCCTGGGAAAAGTTCACTATTGCTCCTTGTCTTCTCCTTTTGTAGACACTATCTCTCCCTGTGGGTCTGTGGAGTCTTGCCAGCGTTTGTATGTAGCAACAAAAGGGGGTCAATTATTTTTTCCCCGTCAGGTCTAGTTTGTATTATATCCCCTTTTTGGTTCAGTGCATACAATTCTTTAAATACCAGTATTTTGTGCCTTTTTTTATGTTAGATTTTGTTTAAATACATTTTTAAATATTGTCTCTTTCCAACAACTAATACTAAGTGACAAATAAAAAACAAAACAAAAAAAAAACACAATTTTCTTGACTTGAATAATGCCACATTGTACCTTTACAGCACAGTGGTAATTCAGACTGAGTGGACCCTTGTTTTCAGTGTTACGGCTTTAACTTCAAGCTCCAACTAGATGTGCTCACATAAACACTGAATTTACAACAGCTTCCTCTTCTTAAACTATTCCAGTGAAATTCACAGTATTTTTACTAAACGTCTGTTATGCTATGTTGTTAATCATAGGTGCCAAAGAAATCAATGGTTCATACTGTACAAACAAGCTCAAACACATCTGTCTGGGGCATGCCAGAGGGATTATCCGCTTGCTGCAATTTATTGAAGCCATTATTGGAATAAAAAATTCACCACTATGTCCACTGTGATAGTGTTTAAAGTAAGTAACAGTAAGTCACTTACTCTTGTGTTTATAGAGTCAACACACATATGCTTATAAAGAAGATGTACGACACAGTGGAAGAGTGGAAGTACCCTGCTTGCAATGTGTTACCTGTTTTACAATGGAAAGTGTGACAGGCCAAACAGACCATGTCCTTCTCTATCGTCTACTCATATCTGCAACAGCACAGGTCTAAGTTGCTTCACCACCTTATTGTTATGGGCCTCATACCTGGGTACTAGTGAGTCTCCCCCTCTTAAGGTGGTAGGGTCGAGCTCAAATATCGAGGAGATGTCATTTCCATCAGGAACAGACACAAGGGTGTACATGACTTTGTCCTGGACATTTCTCAAACGGGCTCGCAAGGCTTCTTCTTCCAGCTGGAAGGAAAAGTCAAAACACAGTCCCATTAGAAATTACATAGAAACCTTCCCAGACAATAATCACGGACAGATGCTCACTTGAAGTAAATTATCTAACATGTGTGAGCTTCAAGTTAAAAAAAGGTTTCTGTGGAAATGGGTCTAGGAACTGACTCAAGGATGTGAAAATTAAATCCGGCAGAAAAAGCAATTACTTTTGTCATTTACCAATTCTTAATTCAATAGATGTGTATGATGAAATTGGTCACTAGGAAAAGCTTATGAATAAATGACTTAATTAAGTCAGTCAGAGTAGTTTCTAGTTTACACAGAATAAATACTTTTGCTCAGTTTATTGGGTTTGGTTATCAACAGGGTTCACATTTCTATAGTTGAACCCCTATAAAGAAAGAGTTCCTATGGGTACCTTATTCTGTCTAGTAGTGAAGCAGTAAACTTGTCGCTGGCTGATCAGCTGATGTGAGCAGCTTAATGCTTAGAGCTACAACCACCTCATTCTTAGAGCTGAAGTGCAAATGCAAAAAAGGTTCATTTGCAGTACAAAGCTGCCATCTGCTGGTCAATGAAATCTGAGACTTTCTCCTTTGACCTAACTTGTTAGTCAACTCCTGCTGGACATTTTTACTTCAACAGTCACAGCTTAAAAGTCTGGTGAGAAGAAAAGCAGTCACCTACATTTTTTACAGTTTATTTGTAGGCAGTTTGTGGGCAAATCACAGTTACATGATTTTTACCAGTGAGTTACCTGGTAAAACACAGAGAAACGCAGACATCGTGTACATGTATCGTTACTATGGTTGCTTGCAGAGCACCACATATAGCTGGAACTTAAATATTATCCTGATAATCTGTATAGTTTTATCAGATACATGCCGCACAATGAAAAATTAAGCTTTTATTGTGTCAAAGTAATATTTCATCAACACATTAAGTTTGACCAACAATTAGACAACATTTTTAAATTCTAAAAAGTGATTAAATTATTATTTATTAGTGATTGCTACATAAAAATCTTACACCCACTACACGTTGCATCATGGCTTACTTACTGAAGAGCGGGACTCTAAGCACTCCTCTTCATACTCTGGATTCACCTGCAAAAATACAAAGTGGTTCATCACCTTTAACAGAGAGCTAGCATTGATCTTGCCTGCATAATAATGTATCATCAGTAATTCATTCTAAATTACAGCTCTGTTGACCTAAAAGCTGATTAACAGTGGATTGACACAGATTTCTAAACTGCTACGTGATATTATTGGAAAATATTTATGCATTATTGGAAATCTATATTTTCTACACTATTTTATTATTTTATTTTGTCAGTGTGTCCTCATTCTAATTACAGTGGACTGACCTCTGCAGCCAGGTAGTGTCCAGTGGCCAGGTGTTTGAACCTGAACAGGCTGTTCCAGTAGCCTGCGCCCCCTCGACATGGATCATGCTGCACAACCTGATGCCGGAGCACAGAGCAGAAACGCCTTATGAGTGAATACAGTTTATTAACCAGGTGCTGTTATAAAGGGCAGAAGTGCTTGGAAACACTCTTATAGCCACGTTTTATTCAGGAAGCAGCTACGCTTTATTGTACATACCACAATTGGCAAAACCAACTCTAAAAATATTGTCCCTCACCTCAATCTCCCAGAGCGCTTTGCTGCTGGTTGCGGAGGTAGCTGACTGCCGTCCAGTGGTACGAAGAAAGACGTATTGTTTTTTTCTATGATCGTCACATGTGAGGAATTTCTCCTGCTCTGCATGAAATAACCGTACAACATCGCCCTGGACAGACAGACAACATTTATTACATGTCGAATGTAAGACAAATATAGTTAATATTTTATATATATCTTTTTTAAATTTCATCCAACATTTACACAAGATAAATTCATTATATCAAGTAAGAAGCTGTTCTAAATAATAGCTGCTCAGCACATGATGGCTGTACAAACCACTTGCAAACAGTGTGGACTAATCTAGTTGGTATGTTCTGGAAATGCCTACATATTTATTAGATGCACATACAGTTTTGTCAAACATTTTTTGAAGCTATTCTTGGTAGTAAAGAACCTAAAGTAGGGCAGTTGAATAACCAATAAAACTAAATGTCATTTGTAAACACATATTGTTACTGATACTGATACTAAACTGGAAACAAACAGCCCACTCAGCTCTTATGAGGGATATTATGCAACACCCACAGTGCAGATAAAAGCATACACTTTCATTGAGAGAAAATACAAGAATGTTCTATACATTATGGAAAACTGTAATAACAAATTCTAGTAGTGTTAGTAGTGACCTAGTCTTTAGATGAATAGATGCTATATGTATCTGCTGTACTGAGTAAGAAATTTGTTTTTTTAGGTTCCAATATAGTGCAGAAAGTTCTGTTGATTGTGGTGAGACAAACCCCCTTTAGGATGATCTCCTGATTGTCACTCCATTTCATAAACAAGACAATCTTCCAGCTGGTGTTACAGTTGACCGAGTTCACCTGAAAAAACAAACAAGAACTTGACCACGTATATCCTGGCTGTGGTCCTGCACAGTGGGATCATAGGTACAGATTTTAGGTTTGTTTTGTTTGTTTGTTTTTTTAATTCAGAATGATGAAATTTTACATGACTTTTTAAGAAAAAAAACCCTAAATCTTTCTTAAATTCAATTGTCTGTGACATGTCAAATCCAAAACGGTAAAAATGTCCTTCCTTTGGTAATAGTTGCTGCTTGATGACATCCAGAACTCTTTGAGAAAGAAACAGGATAACCAAGTGCAGACTTAGCCTACTAAGCTTAACTGTGCTGAGTGAGGAGGATGGGGGAACAATCTTGCAGTGATTCACATCAGGCGGCTAATAAGCAAGCAGCGGTTATGAGAAAAGGCTAAAATTAGATTATACACAGCAGATTCTTCTACACAAACACAAATAGGAGTGAAGAGAAGTCTCCAAACCTCATTGCATCCTGGATTATCCACAAGCTGGTGTGTGCTTGCATGGAGTGGCTGACCAGCATTCACCGGGTTCAGGACCACTTTGTCCCCAATCACCACCTGTCATCACACACAAGAAAAGACAAAAATGTGAGACATAAAGGGAACAAAGGTTATGCATTGTATTCCCAGCACAAGCATGGCTGACAGAAAGGGATTGTAGGTTCAGGATTACAGTACTTTAAGAAGTTAGAGAGCTACAGTATAAGGAACAAGATGCTTCATCAAAACACTCTTTTCAAAATGCACCTATAAAACTCATTTTGGGCTCTACAAATAATAACACTGTACTTTATTTTAATCTTAATTTACTTAGTTTTGCATTATTTTTTCTTTTATCAAAGGCCTGCTGCTTAGCCCTTGTGCCAAGCTTGCTTTGAGAGCAGCTTAGCAGAGAACCCTGGTCTCTCCTGTGGTTCACTTTGTCCTTGGGCACCAGCCCACTCTCTCCTGCTGCAGGGGAGATGAGCTGGAGCCAACAGGAGCTTTGTGGTCAGGTAAGCCTCAATTAGGTGTTGGCACAGACCCATCGAGGGATAGATGTGATCAGATAGATGCCTCAGATTGAGACTTAGGATGCGCCCTTGAGGTATACTCTGTCATTCGGCAGTGTTAACCTTATAATACAAATTAATTACTGCATGAACAAATTAGTGAATCCATTCTACAATTACGAAACTATCACAAAATACAGCATTAGGCAAAATAAAATATGGTAAAGTGTTCACACGATACAACATGTACACAGACTTAAGACATGATAACTCACACTATCCCCAATGGAGCGTAGTTTGTAAAAAGGCTGGATGTAGAACCAGGAACCCTCATTTCCAGCAGTATCGAGCATTACCCTCATAGCGTTCTTCTCTAACAGTGCAGGCAGACGCTTGTTTACTGTCAGGTATTTGTTACTCTTCAGGTGGAGGAGCTGTATGAACACAAAAGATGAATTAGATATAATATGTTATATGTTATAAATAGTTAAAGAGTCATGTTGATTTCACATATAATTACACTAAAAAATGTTTTCTGACTGTTGATTGGTCTTGATGTTCTACAGATTATTGTGGCTTATATGATGATTCTGCTCATATTATACAATAGTGGAAATTAACTAATTACATTTAAAGACTTTGATTACATTACATTTCAGAGGCAAATATCAGACTTTAACTTTATCTAACTTTATTTATAACTAAATCACATTCAAATGAACTGACATGAAATGAGTGATTCTGCATAAGGACTACTTTTACTTTGGTACCTAGCATTTTGAGTTAATAGTTTTGTACATTTACTTAAGTCATACAAATACAAAGTATTTCTAAACATTAATATTGGTAATTTTTCTTAAACAGTTGAGCTGAGTATTTTTTCCCATCACTGTGTCTTTCTATATGGGATCATGTTGTACAGTTAATCTTTTTATTAGTGCTTCTTGTGCGACTGTTTTAGTATTCTATGTTCAGGATGCATGCAGGATATTTAATTTTTTTTGTAGTTTTACTAAACATTATGCAAGAATTGATGCAGCTTAATTTTTATTGGGGTTATGCCAAACTTTGCATCATTATAATACTGAACCATCCAATTTATGAATTTAGCTTGCATTTACGAGTTAGTAATAGTGAACATGCGCTCCATATATACAAGCTTTCACCTATGCTGGCATATTCCAAGTTGAACCAAAATGTGGTCATGGTCTGCTCGAAGTTTATCTGAACACCAAGCAACTACATCAGAAGAACAAACCTGAATAACATTTCCATACTGAATTACTGTTCCAAGCAGTTTTTTGTTTTCCGAGTCATTTTGTTTCTTCTCCAAATCAGCTGCATGCTGGGAAGCAAAAGAGAGAAAACAGAGGTGCCTTTAAATAACGAAGACAATAAATTTCACATCTGCTAACAATTTTCACTGATGCCACTGAAGCACAGTAATAGGGTAAGACATTGTCTGACTGGTTAGCTGTTATGCAAGGAATAGCAATACAGTGGTAGCTAAGTTCTTAGCTAAAAATGTACGCTTCAGCAGAGGGGCTTTAACCAAAAACTGTGGCTTACATCTCCATGGAAACATGAGCAAAACTGCATTTCCATTTTATGACTGTGTGGTCAGATAGAAGATTGCTTTAAATGGTATTGTATTGCAGCAGAAAGAGAGAAAGGAGAGTGTAGAGGGCAGAAAGGTAGGCCAGTAGGAGTAAAAGCCTTCAGAAATGTCTATAAAAGGACTTTTAAACTGTACATCAGCAAATAGACACAAACCCTTTTAATCTATTGTTTAGGGTGCCCAGCATCAACAATTCTATACGTTCACTTTACATTAAGTTTCATCCAAGTGGAAAATAAAAATCAAAGCTTCTGTTAAAGTTTATCTTCTGCAGCTCTGCTGTTTCTCTTTATGGTGTGAGCCCTGAGGACAGGCCTGTGTGCAGTCCACCAGTGTGTAGTGACTGCTGGGAGGTGAACATGTTGTTACTTCACTTACATGGAGCTTGTTAAGGAGCACTGTGTCCGTGTTCCCTCCAGGCTTTGCTGCTTTCCAGAACTGCTTCTGGGCTGAGTATCGGTTCATGGGACAAAGTCTGAACAGGCAGTCTGCAATAGGACACAGAGAGGATAATAAATAGAGACAAAGAGGCATAGATAAATACAAAGATTAACATAGAGGGAGAGAAAGAAAGAGACAGAGGCAGACAGATATTTATACAAAGTGGTGCATATACAGAGAAAAAGATACATAAACAGATATAGAAATATAAACTGAGATAAAGGCTTCGACAAACAGAAACACAAATGTAGTCGGACAAGTTGAAATTATCCACAATTTTATAGAAAAGACTGGCACATGGGTTTTAATCCAAATAAGCAAAAAGAAGAAATATGGAGAATATGGAAAATACTAAAGGTTAATGTAGTCTGACTGAAGGCTGAAGAGGTCACTACTGCGAACTGTTTCCCAGTGTGGGAGACAGGCCCCAGACACAGTTCATAATAAACCAACAGACACTAAAGGTCTGAGTGGCTAAAACAACATGAGCAGTACACAGAAACCGGTAGTATAAAAAATAGTTGTCGGCTACCAATAAATCTAAATGTTTTTGAAATTATATAAACCTTAGAAAACAATGAACACACACGATTTTCACACCCTCATATGCATGAACACATCCATGCAAGTGTTTATGCTTGGACTTCAAACACATACAGTATTCATAATTCTCCTGAATGGAGATCAAATGGCTTTGTCTGTTCCAGGAGGAGATGGTGATGATGAGGAACGGGAAAGCACTTGTTTGTAAATGTGGCGGTGTGTGTACTACTGCAGGGTACTATGTTATTACATCCTGTGGTTAGATGTGATAATGCACAAAAACCTTTGCGTGTGTGTGTGTGTGTCTGTGTGTGTCTGTGTGTGTTTGTCACATGTGTCTCATGTGAGACAACAATAAACAGGGGTCTGTCAGGGTCTATAATTACAGCAACAATGACATGATGATGATGCCATTGCCTCACACTCAGACTGGGCTACTTATTTACATAGATACTGTAGAAACTTGCCAGGAGGGAAAACAGCCTCTTGATTTGCATGTGGACACAGTTTTAGTGTTACAGAGTTCCTCTTCTGTCCCCGAAGAGTTCCTCTTCTGTAACAAGCTGGAGCAATGCACAAACTGTGCAATGGTTACAAGGCTTTCAGTTAACCAATACAGATGAACTACTATGACAATTTTCCCTACAGAATAAAACATCTGTCCGCCAGCGACTCCTCCCTCTGAGTCCTGGCTTTTCTCTAACTTCACCTCTCATCAGACCAAAGCTCTCTTTTCTGCAACGCCAAAAACAAGAGAGAGAAAAAGAGCAATCTGTCCATCCTTCCCCCATTCTCTCTCTCTCTCTACTCCTGCTATAGCTGCAGTAACATGACCAAATAAGGCAGCCATGAGAAGGGGAGTGGGATGACAGAAGGACAGAAGGGTGGGGACTCCCTATTCCCCCCCCCCCCACCAGCACCACCACCACCATTCTATCATCCCTCCTTTGCCTTTCTGAATT
Source organism: Channa argus (assembly GCF_033026475.1). NCBI lineage: Eukaryota > Metazoa > Chordata > Actinopteri > Anabantiformes > Channidae > Channa > Channa argus. Next base: position 13,112,016 of record NC_090201.1, on the reverse strand, counting down.
CCTCTATCCATTTCACACACCATTCTCTGTCTCAGGGTTAATGGTCTCTATCTCCAAAATCTCCCCCCCCCCCACTCATCAGAGATAGTTTACTTTAGCTTGACCCAAACTAAAGTTAGAAAAACAGAGAAAAGGAAGTGAAAGAGAAATGAGGAAGATTGAAGAAGAGGGAAAGAATGTGAAACAAAGACAGAGAGAACACATAGAGCAGTAAAGTAGTGGGGCTATTCAGTGCTATAAATGGAGTAAATGTGCATTTGTGCCACATATGTATGTTTAGGCCAGTAGAAAAAAAAACTAAAAGTTAAAAGAAGGTGTAAAAGCCAAATAAAAGTGAACAAATGTACAATGGCTGATAAATTAGCTGCCCCATATTCTGACAAAGCCATTTTATACTCTAAACAGACAATGATCGGCATGTAATTTGAGTGCTGTGTGTAAGCGATGATCAGCTCACTCTGAAGGTTTCACAATCAGCTGTGAGAGAAAACATGTCAGTTCAGTAACACTGAAGCGTAGAATCGCCATACACGAGGGGTTGTGGACAAATTCAGAGGCCATAAAAAATAATGATTGATAACACCCTCACCATTTGAACATTATTTACTGTAGCACTGGGCAAAATGTTTTATTTTGCTTTACATTCATGCATAATAATGTCTTAATGCATAGCAAGTATTTATTTTCCCAGACTTGCATTATGGAAAGTGGAGAATCCAGCGTTTCTGAAACTTGACCCATAATAGGAACCAAAAAATTGAAATGTCTTAGTCAATTCTTAATTGGATTTTGACCTGTCACCCATAAGCTGTAATACTTTGTGGGAGTATTTTCTATGCAAGAACTAGAACTATTAATGATCAGTATACTGACAAAAAAGCCCTACAAGATACTGTGTTTGCATTTTAATGTACTGTTTATATGCAGTGGTAAGCCTTAAGATTTTCATAATAACAGCAAAAAGTGTCTAAATGTCTAACAGCTAAAAAAAAAAACTGTCAACGAATTCACTATCACACACACTAAGCCGTGGAGCATGGTTTTTGGATTTTGAGGCCAAACTTAAAAAACGTGTTAAAACTATGATAGCTTGGTGTTAATTAGATGCATGATGAGTCAGTTTCTCAGCTTGTAACAAGACAGTATGGTAACAGTTTTTGGTGGTGGACACACTAAGCTCCTTAACATCATGGAACATCATATTTTGTGCAGAAAGATGTTGTTTACAGTCCGGACGTGATTATAATGTGGAAGAAATGAGCAGGGTACAACAAACTGAATTATTTTGAACATACAAAAATTTGAATATGATTTTTATTACAATGCAAAAGAAATGTACCTATTATTTAAAGTCTGACAGCATTAGCTAACAAATTTTAGCTACTGAAGCTAATCTCAAGTCGACTAGGGCCCTATTTAAAGATTTCAAATGAAAATAACTTAATTTGAAGATTCGATTCTGGATAGTTCAATGAAAGACAGGAAATGTATCAAATTTTTAACTTAATACCATATTCAAAAACAGTTCAAATATAAACTATTATTACGAGTACAATCCTTTATCTATTAAAATGTGTGCCAGCTGTAAATATGTTTTTGACATTGTATATTGATGTGTTATCAATAGTTTAATAACAACATATAAGTTTGCTGTGGGTCAGGAGGTAAAGAGATTAAACCCCAGCTCCTCCTGTCAATGCGTGGAAGTGTCCATGGGCAAGTTACTGAATCCCAAGTTGCCAATTAGGCTTTGTAATTGGGTCAGGTGAGCATGTGGAGCAACATGTAAAAAGCACTGCATAAGTGCAGATCATTTGCCAACTTCATTCATTTAGGTACTTCATAGTAATTTGTACTGATCAAAAACCCAACTGAAAAAGCCAAATTAAATTGACCATGATTCAGTAATGTTAAAAAAATGTAAACCTTCTATGGAGGGTGGATAGTTTTTGTGGGCACTGGTGAGGCCTACTTCTACCTCTACCGATCTGAGCTACTCTTTCACATAGCAATTACACAACACAGTGTAGTTAGGGACCTAGAGACACACATTGCACAATATGTCTTGTATTCTGTGTAAAATACACAATAATCGCAGTGATCTGCTTGTATAAATTGCTATTTGACACAAGAACCTTATCCCGTTGGATATACTGTAGAGGAAGCATGTTCTGTAATTGAAGTAGTAGAAGTCCTGTAACATTAAATAGGTCTACCAATAACTACTTCCCTAAACAGTTTCCTGCAAGTGGGTTTCCTCTCCTACAGGACATAAAATGACAAGAAATGAAAGTAAAAAATTAGGAAAAGGAGTAACTATTGCATTATGAATTTACATATAAAAGAATTTAATGTTACTTTTTTCTTCCTTTTCGTGAACTTCAGGCTTCAAGGAGAAAAAAGAAGAAAAATCAGTTTGTTGTCTGCTTTGATGCGTCTTTTATTGTCGTGTTTTTTTTTTAAGAATTCTGAACCTGATAAGAGATCAGCCATAACATGACCATGTTACCCTAATATAAGCTTTGGTCACCATTGAGTAAATATACATTTAATCTCTCCATTTAAACCATAGCCCTGAGGAGGCAAGTGGGCTGCCACAAGTGGCAATATCTGGCACCAAGCCATCAGTAGCAGATCCATGAAGTCCTGTAAGTTGTAAGGTTGGGCCTTTATGGATCAGGCTTGTTGGTGGTACGTGTCAACGTCAAAGATTAATGTTTTCTTCACTTCACCAGTGGTCATAACGTTATGGCTGATCGATGTATGAGGGAGGGTTGTTCATAGGGAAATTATAATATTTATAAAACGAGTGACTGAGGCCAAAGTCAACCTGTAGAGGATATAAGGCCCTAATGACTGCTATTTGATTCATGTGAAGCAATTATATTTTATATATATATATATATATATATATATATATATATATATATATAAATACTGTATGTCGATGCAGCTAGCTATGCAAAGCTTACATGTAGAGCTTTCGGCTTAAAATTGACAGCTATAAACCTTTTGCAATTATTTATTAATATGTTAACAGCCTGTAAACCACAAGCAGTGACATGATTGATGATTCAGTAAAGCAAAAATAAAAGAGGCTGATATTGGAACAATACAGCATTCAGTTTACGTCGCAGGAGCTGCTACTATAGCAACTTCAATTTAAAGAATAGATCTGACATTCAAATGACTAAGTAATAAGGTATGAATCATAGTTAATAAATATCATCATACATTTTTTTTCCTGATATAAAGCAGTCTTACTGTGTTGAGATGCACTGACTGTAGCTCAGTGTACTCTGCTGAACTCTGCTGTCAGTGTACTGGGTGTGCGTAGGTGTACACTGGTATTTCAAGTCTTGTTCGGGTCTAATAAAAAGCAAGGCTACTATGCCCTGATGTGTGAGAGTAGGCTTGCAGGCTATGTGAGAGTGTGATTGTGCAGAGGGTGTCTGTGTTGACATTAGGAGGAAATGTTAAGCATACCTCAGCAGTTACAGTATAAGGCCTAGTGTACATGGCTAGTCTGGCCTTATGCCCTTATAGTGTCCACTTAGTAGGATTACTATATCTCTTCACAACCATGTCCCTCTCTTACAGCTAAGGAGCTTCCCAAATCAGGAGCAACAGATAAGCACCTGTGCTGTCAAGGACACCCGGATGACTAAATTAGAAGTTCCAAAAGAAGTATGGTGGGAAAAAAAAATACAGATATATAAGCACACTTAGCTAGACTGTTTGTGGCAATGATCAACTAAGCAAATACTTCCTCAAGTAAATGTGGTTTTCACAGCACACTTTTTAAAAAATAGATAACAGAATTAAGTGTACTACATAAACATAAGGAACCCTTAATTTTTGATTGTGACATCATTGTTACATAATGATTCTGATTGCTCAGCGGCAGAGCATTGGGTTGGGATGTAGAAGGCCGTGGGTTTGAATCTCACCCTATTAGGCGTGGACCCACCCAGCCACCAAGGGCAACCCTGGTGCTGGTGCTGGTGCCGAGACTAGATAAAAATGGTAGAGTTGTGACAGGAGGGGCATGCGACGTAAAAATACATGGAAAATCAAAGTGCACACGTTCCGCTGTGGCGACCCCTGAAGGGACAAGCCAAAAGCTATTGTTCCTTCTGCTGCCCTTTTCCATATGATCCTTTAGTACCGTCCTTATCTTGCTGCCTTCTAGTACATATCTACAGGCCTTTCACAGCGACACGATGGCCTCTTCTGTTCAAGACCAGCTGACATTGTAAAGCATTACTAACTCATATTTAACAGCACCTATCAAATTACAAAAAAATTAAATAAAAAATGTTGCATTAGATTAAAAAATAAAAATAAAAAAATAAATCATCACATAGATGGATCAGAAAAATTCTGCATGGGAGAATGAAAAATAAAAATAGCAAAGTTAATAAGTAAAAGCCTTCCTGTATAAGTGAGCCAACAGACTAACGCTTGCTACCAAACATAGCAAAACAAACGATTCAAGTTATATTTACAAGCAGTTTTGATCCGGAATGACCTACAAACAGACACAACTGCATTGTCTTTCTGTGATCCCTTACAGTAGATATAGACATGCTCTCCAAGTCCAGCTATAATACTTTGAGATGTGACTGCATCAGAGCAGAGAGACAAACACAAAGATAGTAATGTAGATGTTTGTTTCTGGGTGGGATGGGAATCTACATGTTACAGAAGTACACTGCCTGCATGTTTCCACCCACAATTCATTTCCACCTTTCTTTGCAGGGCTTGGGAATAAGCTTTTGTTGCAACAAATACAGCTACAGTGAAAGTGAGAAAGAGACTTGTCTTTTGTGATCCTGCAGGCGTGGAGGTATCAGTCTGCACCTTGTGTTTAATGTGGTGACAGTGATTGTCTCTGGTGTCCTGGGACACTCACTGACAAACTGAGCTGTGTGGGTCACTAAGCTCAAAGCCTTGTACTTTCTAAATGTCATACAATTTTCCTATACTCTTGAAACCGCAGAAAGCACCTCAAATCCAAAATGTTTTGTTCTATTTACCATAGCACATCATTTAAGTCTATAAAACATAATTTACCTATTGACAGTCACAATTAAATACTTATTTGGTAGTATCAAGGGAAAAGCTATTTGATGTTATACAAGCCTGTCACATGCACTTCACAAGCTGTTAACACACACATTCTTTTTACTATGTTGGACTGGGTTTCCAGGCTGAGACATAAACGTTTAGCCTGAGAATCAAGGGTCATGAAGTGTACTTCCTGTGATGGAGCTAATAATAGCAAGTTCATCCAAACAGGCATCTCAAGGTTTTTGTTTGGAAAGCAGCTTTCCAAGACTGTTGTCATTCAACAAACCAACATCAGTGCTGATTACCTCCATCTGCTTCTACCTCCACAGATAATGTGTGCCAACAAGCACACACAGCTATAAACACACGCATGGATGCAAAAGCACGCACACACATACACACACACACACAAACACACACACACACACACACAAACACACACATCATTAACATTGTCAAAGGTAGTCCTGTTTGAAGTCCATTGGGCAGCGATAGTGTGGCTGTCACCAAAGAAACACAGCATAACACATTCAGCAGCAGCTCCCACAGAGCCCACAGTATAAACAGACAGCAGTTAGCGTGATGATGTCAGTCCCCGACAAGAGTCGACTCCTGGTGCCTCTTACCTCTGAACTTCTTAGGAGGATTGTTAAGGTCCCCTGCATCAGGTTGAACAACGCAACGGTCATCCACCAAGCTGTGAATAAAAACACATCCAAACTAAAGCCACGTACAGGTACCTTACATTATTACCCAAAGCAATAAGTCAGTTTTTATTTGTTGTGGTTTAGTGTATTGTTTATATTTGAGAACATTATACTGCAGCAAGTAAGGATTATTTGAGTTATTTATTCTATAGCAGACCCGAACTGATCTACAGAAAATTAATCTGAAGGTATTTTATTGTTCACTTATTTAGAATGTAGGACATTTTCTTAAGCAAACAGAATTACCACCTGAAGGCCTTCTCTGGTTGTCTGTCCAGAATCATATACTAATCACTTTATCCACGACTGTATGTTTGTTCTAGATGTAATGAAATTCCCTCCAGGCATTTCTGAGGTATCATGTTCAGAATACAACAGATGTGAGGTCACAGTAACTTCGACCTCTGACCTATAACTACTAAAATTTCAAAGTTACATGCCTTAGTTTAAGCAGCTATTCCCTGAAGATGCTCCTGAGAGCAGTATGTGAGCAGTCGTGTTTGTAAGAATAGATTGGACAACCTAATACCGTAATGCCACTAACAATGGCTGTTGTCAACATTAAGGTGTAAAAACGCTAGAAACATATTGCTTCAGCATCATAAATGAGTTTGTAAAGAGTAATAACAATAGTAATATTATGTAGAAATAATATAATGTAGTAATGATAGTAATATTAAGATCCTTTTAGATTGGTCTTTTGGTCAATTACAATAAGATGTGATGTAAAGGGTATTTTTTCTGTTTTCTGAAATTTTATAGACAAAACGAGTAATTGATTTAACAAGAAAAAAACTGGTCAATAGCGAACGGAATCAAATAATAGTTGTCTGTCTGAATTATTTGGATTGATCATCATTAATCAATTAATATTGTTAAATTAACTCAAAACAGAAAGCAATAAAATGCCAAAAAATGTCAACATATGTAATATAACAATGGATTTTTTTAACTGATGTCTACTTATGGTGAGATAGATTGTTGCTCTTCTTTATTGTTGTTTGAGAAATCATCAGTACCTGTATGCAAAGTGGGTTGAGTGTGTGCTAAAAACCAGTGTTAAAAATGGACAAAAATACTCACAACAAAAACATCTGCTTTTGCAAAACTCCACTGGTGTTTCCTGTTTTCACTGTGAGCTTTAACAGTTGAGTTGGAGTGCATTTACTTTTTCACTCCAAACAACAAATGAAATTATTCTGGATTAGATGACCTGTGGGCAGGCTGGAATTTCTGGTTACAAATTTAGCTTTTACTGGTTTAGAATAACACTTGTCTGGACACTGGCCAAATCCCACTTCCATTTCAGGCCTTCTCCTGGGGAATGTCCAGAGTTGTTCAAAAAGATCTGTCTCCTCCTCCAGTCAGTTAGACTGCAAGGATTAAAGATAGAGATTTAAAATAACTGGGAAGAAGAAATTCCACAGTATATACTGTATGTGTGCAATCATTTGCCTGACGAGGTAGATAATTTAGTAATCCCTGTCAGAGCAGTCATGTTAAAAAAAGTTTAACTGTTACACATCTATACAGAGTTGGTGGTTGTGCAGGGAGAAGATGGCTCATGATACTTTTTAAATTATGTGTGTGTCGGGGGGAGAAGTCAATTATCACTCATTTTGATAAGTGGGGGAAGGTCCCAAATTCTGAAAGCATAACTCTTACTACATACCATATAGAGTATTTTCTGTGGCTGTCTGCTGATTTCTGGTATTAAATGCAACAAGTATTAATTATTTTTGCATAAAATTGAATGATACCTTGAGCCCAACATATGTATCCACTAAATAATCTTTGTGAAGAAAGTTTTCTTAGTGAAAAACAGTACCAGATATATTGTGTTCCAAACATGATGGACGTGATGGAGAAAAACGACACAAAATTGCTCTATATGAGTACATTTGCTTTACCATTCACCAAATACCGTCTCAGCATCATTTTCCTGTAGCTCTGTCCTCCAAACCCCCTCCTGCCACACTCTTACAAACACTTCATCATTAACATTTTCCCAGCTCAGTAGTGAGGTCAGTCACAGCCAAAGGACCACTTCAAAGACCTCCCACTGTTTTCAGAGCTTTGTTCTGTGAGATATAAGCTGCAAAATGACATCCATTTATCTCTGTTTGTATATGTGTCATTTTGTCATGGATGGTAGGATGGCTGTAACACATGCGAACAAATGTTCAGGAGGCAGAACCAGCCAGTAACAACACCTGATAGCTTAATGTCGTGGTGAACAGCGGTCATATTGGGCACTGACATGCCCACAGCTTCGCAGCCCTATATGAAACAAGCTACAATGCACTGTGTTCTGACACATGTCGCTCATTGTCACCATTAAATTATTGCCATGCAATATTAACACACCACATGTCGGTGTTGTGGCTGATTTCTGTATAAATGAGCAAACCTCTTTGTGACTGCAACAAATATTTTCATTTAACTTCAGTTAAAGTACATTTCTAAAAAATTTCTAAAACTGTCACACCCAGAAAGTGTGAAGTGGGCCTATGCAGACAATGTTCAGTCAATAGGATGGACATACCCCAAGGTGCTGATGAAACCTTTGGTGGAACCCTCTGCATACAGGGAGCAGATGTCCCCAATGTGCAGAAAGCTGGACATCTTATCCGACATTTTCGACACACAAAAGGAAACCTGCAGTAGGAGTAAAAGGAGTACAAATTAGTAAAATCAGCATCATCCTTAATTTAAATTCTACCATTACCATAGTTCGGCTATGTTATACAGTTTGCACTTGCAAATTTGATGTAGCTGCAAGGTTCCCAGTTAGGTGGCAGTGCACTTTTAGATGAGAGGTTTCCCTGATACACTGATACCACTGTCTGGCTGTGTGGATTTGCATAGCTGCATGAAAATTCTCAGCTATTGTAACCTGTAGGGCTTACAGGGCTAAACAGTTAATGATTAGGAGCTCCAGCAACCAGGAAGGTTGTGCACCTGCAACAGGTCCTCACTGTCCACAAGCTTAAGTGTGGACACTGCTTCACTCAGGTTATCTGTCTGCTTCTCATCCACTGTCTCTAAAAATCATGAAAAAATCTTAACAGGGGCTGTGGCTGTCTCCCGACTGTTGTAAAATTTAAATTATGACCTAAAACTTGACATGATCTGCTCCTATAGAGCAAAAGTACTCATCTTCCACACCGGTCTGTCTGATAACCACTAAAGCACACATGGAACCAGAGTCCAGTTGTGGCAGCCTGTCATTTAATCAGTCTCCGCAATCGCACTCTTCTACAGCAGACTGGACTGAACTATGGTCGGAGCCAGACTTGCTGTGGTTGCTGCTTTTGGTCACTGAACAAACGAGAACATCACAGCTTTGATCATGAGCCGGGGGGTTTTCGTTAACCATTTAAAGAACCGAGCTAAATCTGTTTTTTACCCCGCTGCGAAAAGACAGAGAGAGGAAGAGAGGGGGGTGAGCTGAACAAGTTGTGCGCTCAACTTTACCTCGACTGTGGGAAAAACCCTCGGATTTTCTGCTTTCTCTGGATCCGCTATAACAGCATGACTGTGGCTCTCGTCTCCATTTCCACCGGACCCTGGGTGAGATGTAGCCGTCAGCGACTGCAGCAATCCAGTTTTTGACAGCTCTATCACCTTTCTGCGCCTGTCGGTGCTCCGGGGTTGTGTTCACTGAGGCAGGCAGCACATTGGCTGCCTGAGCTGCTTTGGCTCGCTGCCACTTCTTCTCTGTGTGGTGTTGACAGCTGGGAAATGATGTCCATGTGGCCTCATCCTATACTACCAAGGAACGCTGTACTAAAATTCACTTTGATATTTTTGGTGAAGGAAAAAAAAAGATTTTCTGAGGGAGAAAAGTCCACCACACAGCAGCGTATGTTGTTTATGGTTTTGCATAAAAATAATGTGTTTTTAGACAAGTATTTTACTTGCATTAGAACAACTTTAATCTGTTGCCATATCCACAAGCACTAATCATAGTTTGCATAAAATGTCTGGATGAACATAAACAGTAACTTCGGGCGGGAAAGGGTTACATCTTGTAACACTGCAGCCAGCTGACTGACCACGTGGCTTAGCGGAAGTGCCTTAGCGGAAGGGCTTGAGCAGTGCTTAGCAAGAATGGCGCGTTGTTTAGTTTTATTAGTTATATTTGGCTGTGTGCACAATGTGTTATGTCTCCAGGGTTCATGGGCGTCTAAGCAGGAACCAGCCACCCCGCAGGGAGCCGCAGCCTGCGGCTGTGAGAACCTAAAGAGAGCCGCTGCTGCTGTGGACCCTATGGAGGACAGGACCGAGACCGGAGACCCAGCTATGAAATACAGTAGAGGTGCAAATGAGAGGACGTCTGAGGCTCAGGGAGATGAGAAGAAAGTACAAAGTAGGGTGAGCTGTGACTTCTGTTATGTAAATACCAAGCAACTGCCGTTTTGGCATTAATTTGGAAAATCTTCGTTTAATCTCTGTTTTAATTGTCTAATTAAAGATCATTTGAAATCATGTGAAATCCTACATATTAATTCAGAAACTGACGGAGATGCGTGTTATTGAATCCTAAATTATGTAACACTGTTAACAAAGCGCACACAACAGCTCAGAGTCTACAGTGCCAGCAGCAGTGATTCCACATAGGATTGTGTCTGCTCCACTGCCAACTTCACACAATGTACACTAATGAAGGCAATATACACCAATGTCCTGCAAACCACATGATTAAATTCTTACATAACACTGCTATCATTTTCCCTTTGCACAAAAAAACTGTAGCTCATTAGGTTTTTACTCTTAGGCTGAGAAATCTTTGGTCTAGGCTAATGCCAACCACCCTGTGCGTTGGCAGGAGACGGTATTCAGTATTGTCTTTGTGGGAGACAACATGGTGGTGATGATTCATATTGATATGAACACACATTCAATTAAATTATTTTAATATCTCAACTGAACACACCCATTAAACAATTAAAATGATGATTAAAACAAGTAAATAAACCCTTTAATTCAATAGTTGACTCAACTTTGGCACCAGTAAGCTCAACCAAAAGTTTCCCGTAGCTGTGTCCTGCATTCAGGAGGAATTGTGGGACCATTCTTTCTTACAGAACGATTGCAGCTCAGCCATATTCTTACGACATTTTATGTAATCCGCTCTCTCGTGGTCTTTTCACAACATCTCTAATAGGCCAACGTTTGAAGTCTAACTGCCCCACTATGAAAATCATTCCATGAAGCCATTCTGTAGTAGATTTAAAGTTGGATGTACAAGTTTGCATCCATCTTCAAATTAAAATTAACTTTTATTAGTTTCTGATAAAGGAACAGACCCTATACAGTATACAGGTACTTGAAGATGGATGACTTACAATACCCCGATGTAAAACCAATTAAGGAAAAAAATGAAAGATTTTTCAACACTTACTATAATTGGCTTTCAGCTTCCTATGCTGTATGTTTTTCACAGTACTTTTGCCGAAGGTAAAGTACAGCCTAATCCTCAGATGCTGTTTTATATTGAGAGTAGGTACGGTAGCAGGAAAAAAATTAGATTCACACTCAGGTGAGATTACATTTAGCTAACATTTTTAAGGACTCTTCTGGAACAATCTTTTTTTAAACTTAAGAGGTTTATGTAGCTCATAAAATGTCATTGTTTTCTGAATAAAGATGATGCAAATTTTTGGAGGAGAATTCCTAATGGGAACAGACAACCCGGGTATTCCTCCCGATGGGGAAGGCCCCCAGAGACTGGTACACGTGGACTCCTTCTACATGGACATCCAGGAAGTAACTAACAGGCAGTTCCAGAGCTTTGTCAATGCCACAGGCTATGTTACTGAGGTATGGGTAGACTACAGCACATTACTTAACTTATAACCTACACTGACAAATCTGTCAGTGATAGAACCTAAAAAATATATTTCAGGTTCTCTCATTCTTGCTTGAAAATTTTTTACCTTTTTGTATTTTTAGGCAGAGAAATTTGGAGACTCATTTGTATTTGAGGGAATTTTGAGTGAGACAGTCAAGCGTGAAATCACCCAAGCGGTAAGTATGATTGTTCAGTCCTTTTTATTATGCCAGTAAGTCACCAACATCAAGTGTTGTAGAAACGCAGCAGACATGTGTATACCTTGATAATTTTTCTTTCTCTGCACTTCAAAACAAAAATCACGACACAATCGACAGTCCGCATTTGACAGACACAATCTAATTGCCCACAGATGGACACTCACTCCTTGTGGTTGCCATAGAAGTAAGGAGCAATTCTGAGATATGGGGAGAAGTTCAGATGATTTGTTTTTTGAACTGGGGCAGAGTGTATATTTAAAAGGTTATTTTGTCTATCTATACTGGGTATTATAGAAAAGTGTTTTGCTTTTCTAGTTAAAAAAGAAAATGTGCACAATGTTTGATAATTTTGATACTGACTACATTTTTCCATAATAAAAAGTAGTTGACAGTGCTTAGTTATGTAGGTATTTATGTGATAAAGTCAATATTTTAAAATTAATACATTTATACGCCCTATGCCAATTGTTAAATGTATCTTAAGTGGTAAATGATATCAGGAAGGATGTGGTGACAAAGGCCCACAACCCGTGTCAGACAATAAAGCAAAGAAGAAAGGCAATGTTTGCTGTTCAGTGAAAATATAAAATAGCCTGCGTGCTATTTATTTCGTATCTTGTGTTTCTACGTCATTTTGCCCATGGTATTATTATAGTCTTCCTCTTAGTGATTTATACAGTGACCCTGACAACTCAATGCACAGCAACGTAAGAAAACACATGCACTTCACACTTTATCAGTAGCTTCCCCAATCAATTTGGTAGCATGGCACAGAAAGCATAGTGTTTCTGTATTTGCTTGTGTTTTCTCATTTTGCAGCATGTCATGTGCAGCCTGATTATGGGGCAGAGAAAGTGCTTTGGGCCCATTGGTACAGCAATACAGGAAACCATTAGTACCATTACAGTACAGCAGAGGCAATTCTAAATTAAACTGAAGGAGGAATGTAAGAATAAACTTCAAGCTTATGAAACAAATATTACTTAGTAACATCTTTGTTATTAGGTGGCTGCTGCCCCCTGGTGGCTTCCAGTCAAAGGGGCTAACTGGAGGCACCCTGAGGGTCCAGACTCTTTCATCATGGACAGGTATACTCTCTTTCCATTACACTAAAAGCCTTATAACATTTCAAAGAACACCCATTTCATTAGTCTGTGTTAATGTTGATAATCAATGTCAAAGTAAAATTTTAACACAAACAAAAAGCAGTGAGACAAACACCAGCTCAGTAATTAACTTTAAGCATTTTGCTGTAGACTAGATCATCCTGTTCTACATGTGTCCTGGGCGGATGCTGTTGCCTATTGTTCTTGGGCTAACAAGAGACTTCCTTCAGAGGCCGAATGGGAGTATGCCTGCAGGGGTGGCCTCAAAGATAGGTATGATCATATTTAAGATAATTGCATAAAATATATAATTATGAAAATATCCCTTGCATATGCATTGTTCTCCTTAAAGTTTGTTCCAAATCAGCTTCTTGGTTTCCTGTTCATGCATGAAGACTTTACCCCTGGGGAAACAAGTTAAATCCGAAAGGAAAACACTATGCCAACCTCTGGCAAGGGGATTTCCCCACCCATAACTCTGGAGAGGATGGATACATCAAAACCTCACCAGTAAGTCAGAAAAAAGGATGGAGGGATCCCATAGTTTAGGTGTGTCAAGGAAAAGTTCTATTTCATTTTAGTTAAAGCAGGAAGAATGAATTTGCTCAGTAGCCATCTAAAATCTACAGGAAATGAAAGGTGCTGGAGATAAGAGCTCATAGAGTTGATAAGGTCACACCAGTACATCGGAGTTACCAGAGGTTATACAAATAACTGTTACATAATATTAATCTAATGTTATTTTCTACAGGGGGAGCTTTAAAGCCGCTATTGAGGAAGTGTCAATTGTAAATTTTTCTAATGCACTCTGTTGCTATTGAAAGAAAATATACATCAAATCTGAATCCATCTGAGATCATTGGCCGATAATAAGTGAATATTTACACCTCATTTATTATATTACAACTACATAGTCATAATGACTTGTGCTTTTCACTCAGAACACAAACTACCTGTGTATCTAGATTGCATAACAATAAAATTTAAATTTGGCAGTTTACTGAGAATAACATTCTCACAAACAAAATATGCATACACAGTAGTATCTGTAATCGTAAAGGTGATTACATATCCATGCTGTCAGAAGAAACAACAATGTTTTTAACATGCACTAATCTCCATTTTTAATCTGTATATCTTTCAGGTTATGTCCTTTCCTGCCAATGGCTTTGGTCTGTATGACATGGTGGGAAACGCATGGGAATGGACCTCAGACTGGTGGACTGTGCATCACACTGCAGACCGGCAACACAACCCAGTACACAATCACATCACCTCTAACCTTTTGAATTTCCCAGGTTTTGTTTCTCTGGTGACTCTTATTGTTCTCTCTTTCAGAAAGGTCCTCCGTCAGGCAAAGATAAGGTGAAGAAGGGAGGCTCATACATGTGCCACAAGGTAGAGAAAACACACACTTTAGCACTTTTATGCCTATTATGCTTTGCAGATTGTCATGTCTAGATTGTCAAAAGTTATATTTTAAACACCAACTTGTTTGCTTAAATTATAACTGTCAAAATGGCTTATTAGGGGGTTAGTGAGATCTTAAGTAGTAAGATTGGATCAGTGAAAACAACACAGCTCTCTTTAGCAGTGAAAACCTGTGTTAGAACAAGTATTGAAAATAGACTACAACAACTATGACATCAGCCTTTCTAAAGGACGTGGGAGAGCTCTCTATTACTCTCCACCTGTTTGACTAGAAGGGCATAATACAGCCACTCTTCTATTCTGTCTTTTCTTCCTGGTACAGAAAGTGAGCCTATTTTTTGTGCTAGTGTGTGCACAGCCACCTGGCCACTTAGGGCTCTTCCAGTTCAGTAGCTCTGCTTTTTCTAGATGCAGTTTCTTGAAACTTGACACTTGAAAATTGTGAAAATCTCATAATTTTTATGAAGGTTACAGAAGAACTCATACCACCACATATGGTACATTTACTACAACACTATTTAAGCCACCCGCTGGAGATCATTCCAGTGTGTTTGCCACCAAGATGGGTTGGCATGGGAATGTGACTAATTGCATGAAAATTTAATCTAAAGGTCTGTTTGATTTATATGAATAAACCATCCAGTGTGGACAGTCAGACATGCTTTGTAAGCATACACATACATGTTTGATATAAAATGAATAAAAAATAAATAAATCACTTAGAGAAATGGAAGACCTTAGTAACAGCAAGTGTGTATCATTTCCTCCTTCTTTCTCCAGTCTTATTGTTACAGATACCGATGTGCAGCAAGAAGCCAGAACACTCCGGACAGCTCGGCCTCTAATCTTGGTTTTCGCTGTGCCTCTCGTGAGCCACAGTGACCAGACATGCTTTGTTTTGAACACAGGGTCCTTTATTCCAACTGCTCCCAAACTGAAGTGTTTAATATTGTCTAAACCCATGAGTGTAATTTTTGAATTTTACAATGAGGCTTTTTATTTTGCCATCACATTTTTGTACATCTGAAAATGATCAACAGTTGTGATTGCCCTAGATTTCTACAGATATTCACACAACTCTCAATTTAAATAAAAATCCACAGTTTTTCAGTAGAAAGGAGTAATAAAGGATGTTCTCAAGTCTTTATTTTCTTGACAACTCGGCACAGAAAGAGGGAGATCTGAATAACTTAAGTCATTGTTCTTGCTTGGGTCAAACAGCTTTTCCGCACCTTATGGAAAGAATTCTTGCAATTTTAGTACTTGTCATTATCAAAAGGGCCGGGTCATACACATGAAAGCCAATACTTGATGGAAAAAAAAAAATGTTTTAAATTGTTGTAATTAATAATTGTAAATGTGTGCATATGTTTTCTTATAAAGGTTTTTTGTTTGTTTGTTTACCAGATTAGATCCACTTTTTACCATTGTAAGTGAGCTAAGTTTTCTAAATGGCTATAATAAAAACTTTTTTATTTTTATGGAATATTTTTGGTTTGTTTAATATCCACCAGAGGGCAGCACATGCTGAATTATCGTTCCATTTTAAACGTTACCCGCATGGTGTACATAAATTAATGTACAAAAGTTAATCTGACACAATGTAAGCTGGTTGTGATGCAGGCCAGTGAGCACTGTGACAGTGTAAAGATCATTCATTCTGTTTTGAAAAGGATTTACATTTTTTCTAAGAAGTGTGATTGAGAAACCACAAAAAACAGCATGTTTCACCAAGAAGTGAGAGTGCCTGTCTAAGTGGAAGGATGTGTACTAATAACTGTTGGATTAGAACAGGAACTGAAAAAAGACACTATGTTTGCAAAACAACAAAAAATTATTTATTATGACTTGTGTACATAATGCATGTTAAAATAATAAACTAAGCAATCAGCAAAGTAAGTGGGTAACTGGGGAAAAGGTAAAAAAATTCTAGTCAGCCTTAGTAAAGTATAAGAAATTCAAAATACAGTAACAAATATTTAAATGTCTAGCATTAACATCACGTTTATCAGCAAACTAAACTCCTAACCTCTTGAAATGTAAATGAGAAAGGTTAAAGTTATAGTTGATACAACATTACTGCACAATTGCTAACATTCAGTAGACAGTTTAACAAGTCTAAACCCCACTGTCAGCTTTTAATTGAAGTTAATACAAACTCCATTATCTATCAGTGCACAGATTACCTGTTTTACAAAACAGAGAAAGAAACACTGATCTCTACTTAATAATGCTTCAAGAAGACCATTGGCCCTTGCTATTGGATTGTTAACCCAAAAGAAAATGAGTCAGAAATGCACCACAGAAACAGAGCTTAGCAACTAAGACGATCTGGAGGCTAAATACAGCTGCCATTTCGAGTCCAAAACAATTAAGAGATAAAAACAAACAAAGGCGATACGCTATACTAATAAAAATCCTGTCTTTAATCACTCTGCCGCTTATTAGCAAAGCTGACAATACAAAAAACATTTGCAACTTCATTCAACTTTTGCACCAAAATGGCAAAAGTAAGTCTTTTGTGCTGCTAGTGAGGCAGCCAGGCCTCCTTACTAAATCCTCACCACATGTAATAGCTACGTGTGGTGTCTACAGGTGAGGGTTTTCCCTCTGTGCTGCAATCTTTGTCCTTTTCACCGTCAACCTCCCACAGGTTGATGAGCGGGGGGTAAAGCTCATTAAGGGGGATGGAAGAGGTCTTTAGCATGTATTTCTTCAGAGAGTGGTGGTAGTTTTTTCTCTTCCATCTGCGAGCCATGTAGATTCCTACAGTGGCCAAACTGAGAAAGGCCAACATGGTTGCCATGACAACGAGCACAGCCGCACTTGGGTGCTGGTCTGAAAGGTCCAGGGCAAAGGTGGAACTACGTGTTGTCACATTAACACAAGACTTGTGCATTTGCAGATGTATATTGGAGACTGTGAGGCATACCTCATACTCAGTGGCAGGCTGAAGGTGTGTGAGGTTGTACTCATGAACATCTACAGGAACGCGAGCTGTGTAGGTGATATGTGGGTTGTCAATTTTCATGGTGGCTGAGGCCCACTTCAGATTGGAGGACATGACATTAGAGTTTATTTTCCAAGAGACTAGGATGGAGTGGGACTCAGTCTGCTTAACGTAGATTTTCAACACCTGGGCACTGTCAAGCAGGGTGCCATTAACACGGATGGTGGCAACTCTTGTGTCAGCCCCCTCTGTGTTCTGGGCTACACACGTGTAATGACCGGAATCTTCCAACTGCACATGAGATAGGTGCAGGGTCCCCTCACTGCTCAGGTGGTGTCGTTCGGACACAGTATCTATTGTGATTTTTGTCCCAAGAGGAGTCACCCAGTAAATGTCAGGCTCTGGTTCAGCCATGGCTCTACAATCGAGACTGATACTCATGCCCAGCTCAAGGTTCAAGTGGCTGGGGAACGTCTCTTGTGATATGAGGGGGAGGCACTGCTCAGGGGACTCCAGCAGCCTTAGTTCTCGAACACGCTGACCCCTGAGTTCTTCTGGGGAGGTACACAGCATGGCCAGGGGCTCCATGAAGCGCACTGTGGTCCTGTTGGAACTCATCCATTGAATGACACAATCACAGCGCAATGGGTTGCTGTGCAGGCTGATCTCCCGCAAATTCGGCAACACATCCACAGTGTGCTGGTAAAGGGCAGTAAGGGCATTGTTGTTGAGCATTAGGCTCTCCAGGGAAGGCATGTCCCTAAAGGCCAATCTGTGGACATAAGACAGTTTAGGGTTGTTTGTGGCTTCCAGCTTAGTAAGTTCTGGAAGGTTGTCCAGAGAATAGCGGTCAATAGATACTAACTCCATCATATTGTTTATGCCCAATTCTTTCAAACGTAACATGTTCCTGAAGTCTCCTTCCTGAATTTTGTGAACTGGATTTTTGTTTAAATCCAAGAATTTCAGATTGGGAACTTTTTGAAGGGCCAGTTGAGGAATTCTAACTAGTTTGTTGTCATAAAAAGAAATGCTTTCCAGGTTATCCAAACCCACAAATGCATTCGCTGGAACATCAGTGAGGTCCATGCCAGCTAGTACTAGACTCCTCAGGCTTCCTAGAGGCTTAAAGTTCATGTCTAGAAGGCCAATGACAGGGTTCTCCCCGATCATTAGGATCTCAAGGTTGGGTGTTTCTTCAAACCAGCGGCTATCTATAACATGGAGCTTGTTGGAGTTAAGATGAAGACGCAACAAACTGTGCAGGCCTGCAAATGCACGTGGAGAAATTGAATTTATGTGGTTGTGGTTGATGTAGAGCTCCTGGAGATTGGAGAGGTTTCCCAGACAGTGGTCTGGCAGTTGACTGATCTGATTTTCCTCTAGATGGAGGGTGGTCAGATGGTTCATGCTTGTTAGGCCCACTGCTTCCACAGTGCTGAAGTTGTTCTGGGATAGGTCCAACTCTGTCAAGTTGAAAAGTACCTCCAGCTCTCCACTGGTACGTGAGATGGCATTACTTTGGAGCAGTAACACTTGGGTATCTGTTGATAGGTTGGTAGGGATGTGCGTGAGCCTCAAGTCGTTGCAGTCTACTGTAGTCGCCTCCTTGTAGGTCGACTGCGGGGTGAACCAAGGACGGATCTCGCACACGCACAAACGAGGACATTCTTTGCCATGCATGGGCGACAGAAAGGAAAAAAACAATCCCACACACAGCCAGATTAAAGGGGGCCAAGGCTTTGAGTTGCACACCATGTTGTCTGCTCTCTCTGCTCACACAAAGCTTAGATGAGAGGCAGTATTCAGGAGAAGGGTATAAAGGGAAGTTTCATGAGCATTAGTCTCCTTTGCTGATAGCTGCTGTGGGATCTTGAATGTGTGGTGGTTTTCAAAAAGGCAGACCGAATCAAACTTCACCTCTGCACTTCACTTTTACACCTTGCGGATAAAACCTAAAAAAAAAACAGAGAACAAGGCAATAATTAAAGCATGCCATTTAGATATACAACCTTTTGTATTTATTGTTTGCGAAAACTAAAGCATTAGACGACAGCGTGAAACTGCAAAATCGCTGAATAGAGAAAGTGAGAAAAATGCAAAGAATGACAAGCGAGGCAAGGGGCAGTTTTCCACCGTGTCACCCACAGAAATTTAAGGGACTAAGTAGATGTGTCTAACAGAGCAGAATGAATCTGTCAAATGTGTCGTGTTGCCCTGTGTAGACATTCATTCCTAGCTTTTAATGAGCTCTTATGCAACCAGAAAAAAAGAATAAATTTGAGAAAAAGTTGCTTCAGTATGTTGTTACAGCATGTTTAGGTGAGACTATTAATGCCGGGTAATTATTCAACCATTCTGCTATTTGGCTAGCCATTATCTTTGTTAAACCATTCAGTGAGCATCTCTTTACATATAAAGATAGAGTAGCAGCCAGTTACAGCAAGGGAAATGCATTTATCATATACATAAACTATGGGATAGGTGGTACAGGATGAACTGTATTTGCCAGTATCTAAGAAGACAGGGCTGATCATGGCTCCTCTTCTCTGATGTGTTTTGTATCTGTCTCCACAGAGATTACCAACATGCTATTCTCTCTGGGCTGGGTAGATTTTCTGCACACCAGCTTGGTATTAGTGATCCTCCTCAACGAGTGTGTAGGGGGGCACAGCGAGCAACTTTGGTTGAGAGCCCATTACACAACAGGCTTAATATACATAGAGTGTTTGCTCTTTGCTGTTAATCACTTACTACTCATGATACAGACCCATGGGAGGCAGTCAGACAAATGTAAAGGGACTTTTTTAAGAGATTATGCTATAACTGGATCACAACATACTCATTCGGGTTTGGTCAAAACCAAGACAAGTGAAGAGAGGTCGCTACAGACTGACGGTCTAACCCCTTAAAGTAATAGTAATATATAACGGATTTGCTTTGCTTTGTTAATTTCATGATACCAACTCCTGGAAAACTCTTTGAAGAAGACAGGTTTTACATGCAGCTCTGGCAATAGAAGAAATGGGGATGAAAAATGAGACAGCTTCCTTAAGCACAACCTAAAATGTATCTGTGTACTGAATGTGATTTCTGTATTGAAAAATAGAAAATGTAGTAAGAAAATATCATCTTTTGATCATGTTGTGTTTGTGCAGACAATGCTGGGTTATCAATTTTTGTGCCTAAGTGAGGGATTTTATTGTGTGATGGGGAAGCTGTCTAACAACTAAAAGGAATCAGTTTCAAAAACAGTTTACATAAGCAAGACAGACTTTCTCTCACTCTAACTAAATGACACAGTGTCAGCTTCTAGGCTAACTAACACTCATAGAAATTCACATTCATCCTCATAAAGAAGCTGAGGTTAAGCTGTGTGTGTGTGTGTGTGTGTGTGTGTGTGTGTGTGTGTGTGTGTGTGTGTGTGTTCAGATCATAACTGACAATTTCCTCCAGTATTTCTTTGCTTTATCTTTTATGTGCAATGTGTTCCTACCTTACAGTGTATTGACATATTTTTAAAGCTTTTCGTCCATATTGGCATGTAGGGCATTGCAAAATCTGCTCGGCTAATGCAAGGTGGAACACCACTATGCAGAAAAACATGATTGGATTGTTTCTTGAACTGCATAGACACCTGAATACTGGCACTGCATGACAAAAGCAAGTTAAATGCATGTGTTGCAGGTGTGTGTGGTACCAGGTGGCTGGCATCTGCGATGACCCTGTCACACTCAAACTGATCAAACTGATTCCCTCAGTGTGACTGAAATGTAGCAGCAGGGACCTACACTTTATTCCTGAGTCTATTCATAGATCCTGACTGGGAATAAATGCTAAACATGAGGCACCTCCTTCTGCCTTTAATCATCCATCATTCAGTTTCTCAAATAATCCAATCATATGTCTTTCAACTAAACCAAACTTGCTTATAGATATATAGAGAAATATTTAGCTTCATAATATATTTGCCCTCTCTCTTCCTCCGTGTGTTACACTGCTCGGGTATTAAATCGGATGAGACAGGCGGAGTAATTGCTGCTTTCAAGCTGAGGCCATAAAACTCAGGCACCTGTCATCAGGTTTCTGGCAGCTTGGCAGCACTATGGGGGTCTGCATCCGTTCCCACCTTTCTCTCAACGTGTGTACGTGTTGACTTTATTGACCCGAGGAAGTTCTGCTGAGCACATATGGTCTTTTTCACTGATGGACTGCTTCACAATGACTGCAGTACACAACTTCATACTTAGAAGCTACACATTATAATTGTACAAACCTATTGTTTGGTACAGACCAGATCTACAGAAGCAGTTGGACTTGGAGCATAGTACTTAAGAATACCTAAAGGTTTTGCTGCCAAACACATGATATGATGTCTCTCTAGCTTCCTATTGTACTTCGGAAAAACACAAGGCTTTCCTAGTCTGACGCTAGTGTAAGGATCCAAACTGGTGAGCAGCCTGTTGGTCTTACCACTGTGAGGTTTACAGTGTGTTTAGATTCTATGTAGCCCACAGCTAGACATCTAGATCACACTTTGGACAGCAAAGAGTTGTGGTGTAAATGACACTGATGTTGACACAAACACACTTTGTGTTGTAACCTCTAAAGCACTCTCTAACAACCAACTAACCATCTACACAGCATCTACCATACATCCAAATAAAATAGTCACTTTTATATAGTATTTTAAATTCAGCACCTGCCAAACTGTCAAAATGCACTGATGTGTGCAATAATAACGACCTGACAGCTCTTGATTCAATAAACTGCTACACATTTCAGTA
Organism: Channa argus; assembly: GCF_033026475.1. Lineage (NCBI taxonomy): Eukaryota > Metazoa > Chordata > Actinopteri > Anabantiformes > Channidae > Channa > Channa argus. Next base: position 13,089,905 of record NC_090201.1, on the reverse strand, counting down.
TGTGTATGATATTGCAGAAAAAATAACAGAAAGAGTAAATTGGCTTTTATGATTATGCTTCTTGTCTGTCTGTCTATCTGTCCTATCTGCAATTTTGCCTAAAAAAAAACAATAGTTATATCAGAATGTTGTACAGAACAACCACGGTTGGACAACACCTTAGTAAACTCTTGCTCTCCAGGATTCAACAGAGATTAGGTCTGAGATTTAATTTCTCACCACCCGGGACCAGTTATGTACCAGCACCTGTATCCTGAAAATCTCTTGTTAATCTCTTGTCTGAAAGAGCACAGAGTAGAGATGTAGTAACCTGATTATAATGCATGTATATATTCTCTGTGTATGCACACAGAACATATCTCTACACTGTCACAAAATACACATTTAGTTTTCCCACTACTTCTTGACTCACACACTGTGACAAGGATGCATGCACACATGACTGGAAAGAGGCAGAAAAATCCCTCAACAGCTTGGCATTATCCAGCTGAATGTCTGAACTGAAGCCTCCAGCAGAAGGGATTAACTCTCTTTGCTCTCCCAATCCTTATGAGGTTTTAATCTAAGTACACACTACACATATGAAACATGCCCATCTACAAATACACATTTTTAATGGAAGATATTTCCACTGGAGTTCCTGGGAAACCTTCAGAGAATCAGGAAAATGTAATAGTAACAGAATTGTTTCATGCTAAGGCTTCTGAAATACATGTATAAAGTAAGATGGATCTGTGGGAATTACAAGGAGCAATGATGATAATCAGAGGCCAGCAAATGAAGTTAGAGAGACAAGTGTGCTGATTGTTGTGTGCAGCAGTCACTGTTTTCCGAGGAAGAAAAATACATTAGCTTAAAAGACTTCTTCTTAAATTTTCAGTTAACTCCTTCAGTTCAGTTGAAACCAGTTGATGTGGTTTTCCACCATGTAGAGTGTAATGCAATGCTATGAATGCTGCACTCTGCCATGTGCCACTAGTGCAGCCAGGAGGAACGTGATAGCACACTGCATCATTTTTCATAGGAGGTAATGTTTTCCCCACTCTAATTCTGAGGCCCTTTTCACCGGGTGCAAAATGTAAGCAGTGTCTCTGAAATCAGCAGCCGCACAACAGGCTCACAGACATGCCATCACCATAGCAACGACTATGCCACCGGCATGTCTGTTTCATAACCAAATGAGAAGACATGAGAAGACAGCCATTAGTGGCATCAGGCAGCTAAAGGAATATGCCAGAGAGAAGAGCCACTCAAAGAAGAAAGTGAATACAACATCAAACCGAGTAATGAAATATCAGAGAGTATATGCACAGGTGGCATAACATCATAACTGGTAAGCATAACCTTGATATACACATACATTTGCTCAGAGTTCTGACTCTTTCACCACGTTAGCACACAACTTACTGAAACAACTGTATTTCCAGATTTATAGATTAAAGTTAACAGGTTTCCAGAGCTATAAGTTTCAGTCCAGAGCTCATCGGGTGCTGGAAAGTTGAATAGTGCTGCCTGATGTTTTCTCCATGTCCTCACTGTGCTGGCCTGCCTGAGAGAAATCCTGTTCCTACTCCATTAGTATGCAAGTGTCTCACTTCACATCACACAGGGATTTGGTGCAGCTGCTGATGGCAGAGGTGTAGAGCCGAGGAGGACAAAGATGCATGTCCACTCAATCAAAAGGAAGAGAGAAAGTTAAGGAGAAGAGCTCTGCTTCATTTGGATGGCCACAGGAGGAAAGTACAGAACTGAAGGCACATAGAGAAAATCCAATACTCTGCATGGAATTAAACAAGTATGCTGCACACTTTCAGAGTCCATTAAAGGTTTAAAAGTTGCCAATGTCTCAGGAACTCTATTTACTGCGAATCTATACGGTTGCTTTATTTCCCACTGGAACTGAGATGGATCTTGACACAGTTTTTCTTTTTCTAGATTTAATTTTTTCCCACATCCTTCCCTTCACTTCAGTTCTCTTGACTGTTGCAGTGTCTGTGAAAAGCCAATATGTTGTCATTGGAGCATCGATCAATCATGCTGACAGTGCCATAGTCTCTAATATCAGGGGAGTCCCTCTTAGAAACAATACAGATGTGAAGAATGATTTAGTTCAATTTGACCTCTAAACCAAAAATAATGAGGTAAGACATTTTTTTTCTCATGGTTTGTTTAGTTTGGACTGATTTTAAGTGATATTGATCCTATAATCCTATATTTTGCTTTACACTATGATTTCTGTTATCCTTCCTATTCAGAAGAAAGTAGCGTGCAAATTGATAACAAACTTATTTAAAATCTTTTGCCGATTAAAACAATAAATTACAAAAGAGCTGACTCAGTCGTAACATCTCGATAAAATCAGTGACCCATCATGTTTCCATGTCCCCCCTCCCCTCTGGACCATACTCACAAAGACAGATTGTCAAGCTCTTGCACTCATGTTTCCCCATCACCACTTTGGGAACCTCGGCACCAGCACATGCTGCAGAGTCAGGCCCTGTGACTCACAGTGGCTCCTGCCCAAACACACACACACACACACACACACACCAAGACATGTCTTTGTTTTGACATGTTCTCACTCCTCCTCTACACACTTGCCTACTAATAGATCTATCAGTGTGTATTTTGAAAATGGGGGGGGGGGAATTCTTTCATTTCTTCACAAGACTAAGTATTGATGCAATGGTTTTGTTTTTAGACAAACCATATAGTGACTTTAACTACCTGTAACTACCATAGTGCCTTAATTCATGTAAGTTACACTCTATGCTGTGGTCTCAGTAACAGGTGTCCCTATAATGCAGCATCTGAAACGACAGTCCACCTGACAAAGGTGACCCTACCAATGCAGACTCTCCATTGCTTTCCCAAATTTCTCACTAAGCGCAATAAATTGTTTTTCATTTGTGTCCTCTGTGACTCTTAGGCATTTCAAATATCTTTAATAAAGCACATGAGCCTATAGACGTTACTCAGCTGTTTGAGCCGCACTCTGCACTGGCGAGTCATGCTGCAGTTTGTGAAAATGTTATAATATAATGTTAGTTGAACCCAGTGCATTGAAATATTAGGTCTGCTGGTAAAACTGCAGCTGCAGTTAGCTTACAGACTCACAGCTCATGTAAATGTTTATGGCAAAAGGATAATAAGACTAAATATTTTACCCTGGTGTGTAATGCACAGATTAGGTTCACATTTTCTTTGGTTCATTCTCTCTGATCTCTGATCAGCTCAATAAATATTCTAGTCTAGGGAATGATTCATAATAGTCCTAGTGTAATAGAGTGTGTAAAAACAAAGCACAGTGTCCTCAAATTTGATTCTGCTATAAAAAACTATTAGATTAGACCGCGACGCATTCATTGCAGATAACTGCTGAGTAGACACGGAAAAATATTAACAATATTGTGTTTAAATCAAATAAACACAGTCATTCCTCTTTGCTGTAGTAACGCGCTGCACGAGGACCCCCCCCCCCCCCCCAAAAAAAAAGGGAAAAAAGGCGTTATTGTTTCAGTTCATCGTTGTTGATTAATGCATTTCCTGAAACATACACATTCCGAATTAACCTTTACGAGTTTATCATTCTAGACCAGAGTGAAGAATGCCCCCCTTTCTACAGAGTAAAACGTTGGGAAATCGGTTGAGATGTTTCACAGACATATGTATCAACAATTTCAGCACATGCACAGAACAAACACGTTGCTCTCACCTAGGAAGCGCTGTCTTCTCCGTGCGCAAGATTGCTGCAGGCTACCGTGTCTGATCCATGCAGTATCCGCAGGTCCTAGTAGATGCGCAGAGGGTGCAGACTGGGTTTGAGAAAATAAATATTCAGTCTAATAAACAAGAAGGAATCTTGTAGGAAAACACCGCTCCGTTGTTAGATCTGGTCTGCTCCAGTGTTGAACCCACAATGAAGTGAAACGCTGCAGCGCACAGTTTTCAGTGACGAGCAGCTGCCTGGTGCAGGTCAGATGGAGTGAAACCCCTCTGACACCGACAGTGGTGCTCGCACAGGCGACCTCACCATCTGCTCAGTTATCTCCACCATGGGAACAATGGTCCCACCCTGCCACGGCCACGAGCTGCCAAGTGCGAGTTATGTGAAAGTGTCGTGTTGGGGGGGGGCAATGCCATCCGACAAGATCTCATTATTTGTGTTGTTGACATATTTTAAAGGTGGGTCTATTATCAAACCTTAGGTCAACAAAAAGGCCGGAATGCCTATTTCAGTAGAGCATATAAAAAGAATTTAGGGGGCCATGGACCCAAAGTAGATACAAATTTAACAAGTTCCTCATTAATAAGTAATAACAATTATGAAATGCAATGGGCTGAAGTGGTATCTCACTCTTTCCCTCTCTCTTTCTCTCTCTCTCTCTCACACACACACACACACACACACACACACACACACACACACACACACACACACACACACACACACAGGCAACCAACAGTGGACTATCAGCCCACACTAACAAAGTCTGGATTAGTATTTCTGCTGATTTTTATTATATAATACAAAAAGGAGAAATCTATTTTTCATAATTCAAAACTGCTTTTAATTTTTTTAAGTTGGGAAAAGGGGGTCTTGCAACCCTGGCCCAATACCTATCTGTCAAAGAGGGGCTGCAATGGTGCTGTCTTTATTTAACAGAGGCAAACAAAGCATCAATGGGGATAGTATATTGAGATTATTTACGTAATTCCTTAAGACAAGATAAATACCGGCCCCTGACCTCCATATTTTTAGTTTCACCCATAGATTTTTGAGAATTGATTATGAAGTCATTGGCAAATGACATACAAGATACTTTATTCATCCCAATGGGAAATTCACATTTGTAATGTCTTAGTGTTCCTTTACTACAACCCAGCATTTCTGTGTGGATTTGCATCATGGGAAAAGTTGTTGTAAAATTTTTAGTCCATGCAAACCTAGTTTTAGAATTGTGCGGAACACATAAATTAATGTCAGACAAATGTATTTTATTAATTTCCAAGCACAGCAGATCTCCACAAATGTGCTGTATCTGTTTTCTGCTTCCTGTTGAATATGACTCCACAAGTATTTGTGAGGACAAAATGTGCATTTGAAGAATATGCCTTTTGCAGCTAGATGAAAAGCTTTAATTATAAATTGGGTTGCAATTCTGTAAAAATCAAGACTTAAAGTTATATGTGTAACTTTCAGAAAGTATTACAACAGTTACATATTCGTTATAATACATACGAAAATCTTTTATAAACATATCAAAAGTTTGGGTAACCTTTGGGTACATTCTAGAAAAAAAATGTATAAAGAAGCTAGCTGACTTTTGGAATAAAGTCGCAGAACCGATGAAACAAAAATCAATTTGTCACTTTAATGCAGTATTTATTCTATTATGTTGAATGTGCTGGAGCATTGACTTGATTTTCTGTGAAAAACACTGGGACATTAGGGAATAACACATTTATGTTTCTGTGAAGATTCATCCAGGTTTGATTATCTGAAGATTGAATAATGTCAACTGGACTTCTTTCTTCATGGTTAGAAACGTTTTGCCACTTATCCAGGCAGCTTCTAGACTTACAGTCTGACAGACATGATTTAATCTTCGGATACACACGTGTGTTGATCCAACTGACTACAAGTGATATTTAAATTAAAATAGTAATAATATATTATAAATATTTCATTTGTTGATGTGATGAGAGCTGATTGAAGTAGCTTTAGGATAAAATTGTTAGTTCAAGCCCAAAGTTAATTTACATTTTAAAACATGTGAACTCATGTGCTACATGTGCTGCTGTATATATTAACATCAGAGTATAAATATTTATGTGAGTGGAGGTCCTCAGTCAACTAGGTCAAGGCATTTACAAAAGTGTTATATAGAGGCAGTTGGACACATCCAAGCAAGCTGCAAGCAAGGGCGATTGTCAAATACTAGACCTGTGTTAACTTCTTTCTCTTGATACTGTCGTAGTGAATTCCAGGGAATTGTGCTCCTGTGAAATACATTTTGTTTGTACCATTCCCCCCCCCAAAAAAACAATAAAGAGATACGTCTTACCATTTGGTGACTAGTTGAAGGTCTCGCATAATGAAGTGCTCATTTTGCTCATTTACTTTAAAAATATATTTTAGATACAGTTTTGGTCCTTTTGTTTATTTCTTTATCAGGTCAAAGATCACTGCAAGAAAGCAAACTGTACTTAATGGAAAGAGTTATCCCAGTATTAGTTTTATTAAAAAAATAATAAAAGGAATCATTTATTTGTTTACATTGCATAAAAATATTGTAGTTGTGTATGTGTTCAGAGCTTATTAAAGCAGCTGGGGTGAAGTTCTCAGCCAACCCTATATGTTGATTTACAATTCAATACAGGTGGGCTTGAAGCCTTTAGAGCTGCATATATAAAGTGACACGCCACCAAGGGCCCAAACACACCACACCACGCATGAGCTCCCCTGCATGCGTGTCATCCGCAACTATCAGTGTTTTTCACACACACCTGAGCCCCACTCATTTGTGTGTGGCTCTCCGACATGCTAGTCCGTGCTGTGGTTGAGTCTACAACAGCACACAAGAGGCTGCTGTAGAAGCAGAAAGTCAACATTAAAGTTCTTTGTTATAACTTTGTAGTTTCCGCACGTTAAAGTTCTACCTAGTATTATGCTTCGCTCTATATTAAAATAAAGATCTATCAAGATGGCAGAAGGATACATTTGAGCAAAAAATTTATTATTTGTTATTTTTTATTTTAAACTGACTCATCTGAATAAAATTTAACTAGACCTTTAATTTTTTAGCACTAGAAAAATTCACCTTACAATTTTTGACAAGCATAAAATATTAGATTAGACTTAATAATGTACACATTATAGAAATGAAATTATAGAAATATTCTATAATGTAAAAGAGGTCCATATTGTTAATGTTCCCTATGTACTCTCCTAGATAGTGTATGGAATGACTTCTACTCTTGGTAAAAGGTAACTAACATGTTTTTAAAGACCAAAAATGAGACCAAAACCGTAAACGTAGTTAGAACTAAAGTAGATTATTTATTTAACATAAAGACATTATTTCAAGGAGGCTTGTTCCTTCAATGTATAAGAATATTAAATAGCCCTCCTCTAATATGATGAGCTGCCTGGAGCTACAATCCATTCACAATGTCGAGGAGTATGAAAAATCGTGTGTGTGAATTGGTTTTCTCAGGCACTCCTGAGAATGGGCTTAAATGGACATGCACGCACACACACAAACACACACACACCTTACTCAAAACCTTAAAAACCACGTCATCACATTACAATTCAGTGATTTGATGTCAGAGACAGTGGAGACTCATGTGGCATCTGGTCCCCACAGGTGTTGTCCCCACAATGTGTGCGATGGACAATTCCTGGAAGCTCCATAAGTATTCCTCCTGTGTGTGTTTACAGTATGGGGCAGTCATTAATATTTGAAAGCATGTTGAAGAGATTTACACATATATGCAGTAGCCCTATTAATGTATTGTTTAAAGAGTAAATGTAACTTCATGCATTTAGCTTAATAATGGGAGTACTTATACTCCCATTATTTCTTAGCAAATCAACAGAAATGAAAGAAAACATTTAACTGGATACACCTGCAGTGAATGAGGATTTAGTAATTTATCACTTACCTTTATTGATTATTTACAATAAAATTAAAATATGTATTTATTTCCCCATGAAATAAGTGGTTAGATTCAAATATTACCAAAGCCAAACAGCTTGTTTCCAAATGTGAACTCATACGAATGGACTATTGATGCTAATGAAAGATATATTTTTGGCAACGTTAAAGCTAGAGACACTTATTATTTATTACACTATATCACTTTGCTATATTGTCTATTTGCACTTTGGGATCTGCACTGAATATGAGACAATGGGGCCTTGGCAAAGGATACGTCCCACACCAGTGAATTAAGAGGACTCACTTTGCATATAATCAACATGGAGCAGAGGCCTAAATGTGGCCAAGAAAGCCAGAGGGCAGAAACATTCCCTCTGAAGGTGTTATGATGACTTCAGACATCTTCAAAATAAACATTAAGACTATTTTCTTTTTCTTAGGTGTTTTATGTCTCTCGACAACAAGCCCTTTTACTGCAATAGCTGTTGTTATAGGTCACTGTTATTTTTAAAAACACTAATAAGAGATTATTTTCTCCACTTAACCCTATTCTCCAAAGTGTTTATTTAATCTATTATTAAAAAATAATTGAATTATCATCATGATGTCCAAAAACTGCACTGTGGGACCTTCTCTTTTCTTCTCTGTATCACCACAGAGAGCTGAAAGTTGAATTAAAACTCACTCTGTAGTTTCAAATCGCAAATCATAATTTCCCACTATTAACCTGCAGTGCTTGGGGTGTGGTTACCATGGCAATAACTCCCTCCCAGGAAAGGCGATGCAGCATATCTACTGGTTTATTAGATCTCTGATCACACAGCTCCTTCCACATGGCCATCTGGGAAAACCAGTCACATGGAAATGTATGCCCTCCTCTTTACCTTTCACACATCCTCTCAGCATTTCAGCATTATATGCTGAGGAGAAGACGAGGTGTAATTTTTCATGTCAGTGTTTGTTTTTTATCAAAGCATCGAGTAGTGATGAGATGAATTCTAGAAGAGAAAATAAAGAAGATGCTTAGAAGCCGGTACACACACACACCCAGTCATGTATGATGACTTCACTGCAACTGAACTATTAATGGCTCAATCCTAATTTATATTTACCCACAGTTCATTTGGAAAATGATAAATGTCTGCGTTAGAGCACAAAAACTATGGAGTTTTGAGTTTAAGCTATGAGTTTTATTTGTAAGGTAACATTATAACTTTTTATTAGATTTTCTTGGTTAAATCGGCTCCTAATTGACATTAATATAAACAGCCTGGTTCTGTGTTCCGCTATAACTGGAACAGATGCCTGCATCTGAACATTTAGCTCATTTGTTACCTTGTTGTGATATTATGTTGCTATCACTCCCTTCCATCTTCTGCTGTGCTAACAAACAGTGCTGGCAAACTGCTGATTTTGTTTTTCACACACCCACACACACACACAAACACACACACACACACACAGCAATTTCACTTAAAGTTTTCTTTTCCCACCATGTTTTTGGCATTGTCCAAACCACTGTCTGTGTCTCTATTCCTTCATCTGCAGGATGAAAAGCGAAACAAATTACATGTCAGGCAGTGGGTGGACACAGAACCTGAAACACCTTACAATATAATGCAGCCCAATACAACAACAGCACAAACTACAGCTTCAGAAATTCCCTTTTGAGTTGCATCAGCACCTCTCAGTCTCAGCACAAATTGAACATTATAAGCTTCACTGAGGTCAAATTTATTGCAGGGCTGTTTTATTGGATTGCCACAGAGTGCACAGTTGCCTTTATTGTTTCCCTTGAAGCTTTCATCTGGCATTATATGGTAGGTCTATATTATACCATATCATATTGTAAGAATAACTTACGCATTCAAACTGATAAATTAAAAAATTAAGACATATTATTATGTTAGCTATGAAATTAAAATCAGGAGACAATCACGGGACAGCTTAACACAAGCTGTGTGCATATCAGCACATGAAATGCACCACCGTGTCATACCATATCTAATTTGTTTAACATGATGTTGTATGCATATACTGAGGTCCCAGGCACAGAGGACGACCACAGGTAACAAATAACCACTGGTAAAACCATAACTGTTTGAGTTTACAGTTCCTTTCATAGAAGGAAACAGCTGAGACAGTTTAACTTTTTACATACAGGAAGGCAGTGCTCTTCCCGTGGTCTTGGCTTTGAATGTGTACTACCAAGGCCTCAAGGTGAGAGCGAGTTAGAAAGGTCTCATCAGAATCCGTCCTAATAGCCACAGATGTGATGAGGTCCCAACTCCTGTTACAGATGTCACTTTGTATTACTGTCCACATTAAAGCGTGCCGCTCTGCAACCAATCAGAGCCATTTAACTGCAAAATCAACAGATCCCTTTATAATTGCTCCTGAGCAAAGCAATTTAGCAGACACTCTTGGGAACTGGCTTTCATTTGAGTTTGTTGAATTCGGACTTGCTTGATTTGTTTTGGCCCATTCAAAATTTAAAATAGTTTCTGGGTCATATGTGTGTGTCTTTGTGAGGTAGCTGTTTGTACTCAATTGTTTTATTAAAAAAAAAATTGTAAAATTTGTTCTTGGGTGTGTCACTTTATAAAATAGGGGGAATAGTCACTGGTAAATTATTTTATTTAAATTAATAATTGTATTTAAATTATTTATCTCTCCTTCTTGTGTTCACTGTCAGGGTTAGAAGTAAACACACCATTATTTAAGTGCCACATGGAATCAACATCCTTGGTAACACTAATTTTTTGCAAAGGAGAAGAAAATAACTGCTTGAAGTCGACTAATGTAGTTTGTTTTAGAAACTTCACATTTTAGACACAGCTGCGAAAATACCATCGAGTGGAAGTGTCGGAATAATTAAACTCTTTCCTGTGAAATCCATTTCAGAACAAGACAGCACAGACTTAAGGATGTCTTTACCATCTGTGTCTCATCATTAAATAATTATCAACAGTATGTTGAGATCATGGAACCATTCAGACAGTGTTGCATCTCCAGAGATGCAAACGGAATGGTTAATAAAGTTTACACAACATCATAATGCTGACAGTCAGAAATTACATTGTGCCCTTGCCTTGACATTCATGATCCTCAGAAGAAAAATCCTAATAACTTTGCTGATTCGCTGACTTTTCCAAAGGCCTCACCAGCCACTTAAGTCCTCCCACAGCCTTGACATGTTTCTATTTTTAACAGATGGATTGGCACAAGATTTATTGCAGACTTTGGATATGACAATGCTTTAACTACCTACATACACATTGATACTATTATTACATCAAACTTAATTGTTTTTCTTATAGTTAGGTTTATAACTACCCTATATTTTAAAAGTGCCACTGCTGCCACATTTCCTCATAGAGCTTGTAACATAGCGGTTTTGGCACTGTTTTAATAAAATGCTATGATTAAAAAGCTACATTTGATTGAAAATAGTACATTTGTTTTTTATTTCGATTTTACACAGTCTCCCAGTTTTTTTATTTAAAAGCATTTGACTTTTTATATATATAATTTTACGCAAATGACAAGAAATAATTGTCATTAGGCCCACCTGATTATGCACTGCGGTGTTTGGGAATATGCAGCTCAGGATCTCTATGGGTCTCAGTTTTGCTTTCTGCTTCGTCTTTTTTTTGTTCAAACTGAGAAAAGGGAAATTGGTGTCTCTCCCCCATCCTCCATCCCTGTTGTTCACCCCTCCCTCTCCTGCACCAGCTGAACAAAGACAACTGCTTTGTTAGCTACATGCTCTGTCTGAGACTTAGAGTTAGAATGTGTCTGTTCACTGACACTGGTGGCGATGACAGTGGCACTGATGCTAATATGTGCATGTCTACTGGATGCAGAGATCGGGGTGGAATCCTGCAGATAATGTTTGGTCTCTGTTTAGAGCTTCAACACCTTATTCAGATATTTTCTATAAAGACAGAATCTATGTGGAGCTGAAGCAGCTGTCTCTACAAAAGTGCTGTAACTATCACCCTTTCTTGTTAAAAACACTCCACAATCCTGTGCTACTGCTGCACCAGGTGCTTCAACTTGAAAATTTTTGTTATATATATTCAAAGAGGTGCTTTTTTCTGTTGGGAAGATGAGATATTGTCAAAAATACAGTGTCCGCACACAGCAGTTTTTTTTTTCTTCACCACACCGAAGCACTTTATTCCTGAATCCCATTGGTGCTTTTCTGCAAGAAAAAAATGCCCAGTGAGCACAAGGCTTTGGGTTAATGACAGGCTGGGTTGCCCCATTTGCGAAGCGGCAAGGTGAATAAAAACATATTGGGGTGATTAGGACCAGAGGGGAAGAGGATTTGCATTAGGATGAGAAGTGAAGGGAGTGATGGAATTTTCTATCCCTTCTGCCTCGCCTCGTTATGTCCATATATGGCAGGACTGATATGCTGGGGGCTGATGAAGTGGTTTACCAGTCTGTTCTCTAAGGGTATTATTTGGGCAAAGGGGAGAAGGGGGTGGGGCGGCCTCCTTTATCAGTGCGTTGTCCCATGAAATACTGATTTGTTTGCCCTCTTCTTTTTTTCCTCTTATCTTAAGACCACACTGTACCATGAAAGAAAGAAATAAAAAATAAAACATTATGATAACGTGTGCATAATTAAACTGTTATGTGCATAAGCAGTTGTCAGTGGGTTAAGATCTGTCAGTATATCTGTGTGTAAACTGTACACTTTAGAGGTTAAATCCTATGGACTGTTAAAGTCACCCAGTAAATGGATCAATATATGGAGAGTTAAAGAGCGTGAGGAAAGTGGGCGGCTATTAGCCCTTATAAATCATGCTGATTCTAAAGAGAGAGAGCTGGAGATACAGAGAGGGTAGTTGATGGTTGGAGGGTGTCAAGGACAGAAAGACTACAGAGAATCTAACTGAAAAAGTCTTTGCTTTGCTACGCTTCTACAAAATAAGCAACTTTCTCACAGATCAATATTAAGCCATAGCTGTCAATACTGAGCACATCATTATTATTAAGGTTTAAAGTAAAAACAAATGACAGTGCAAGACAATAGAACTGTACCAATTTCCAAAAGTCTGAATCCTGAAATTCTGGAATGAGGTGAAGTCCAGCTCTGCAGGTGATCACTGCTCATCTCAACAGCACCTACTCTGTTTCAGGACTAATTACAGCTGAAGGATGCAGTGCAGTATTTGAAAAACATTTGGGAATTTAAAAAAGCGGTTCATTAGGATAAATCAGTAAAGAATGCTCTTTAAAGGTACACTGTGCAGCAGTATTGCAACTCTTAACATGGTCTTTATATTTGAATAATTAACAATTATCGTAAACAAACCAACAATGTGGCCCTGTCTCTAAAGTTAACATTCAATTTTGCAAAGTATGAAGCAGACTGTTGCTGTTTTCTAACTAAATCTCTCAAACGGAAGAGTACAACAATGGAAAACATACAGATTTGAATTGTATATTTTCCGCACATTAGAGGTGCCAGGCCTTTGAGGCTTTTGCAGAACTCCCAGATCTACTTGTTGCTTTGGAGATATGTTCCATCGTGGTCTCAAAGGATTCTGTCTCACAAGAGCAGATGATATAGCCTATATTTTGCGGCTTTGTCTTCATTGTCCTTGGTAGCTGTTCCAATGCACTGCTTCATGGCCACATTAGGTTTGAGACCAACAACATTAGCTCAAATAGCGATTGTAAATGGCCGGTGTGAGGTAGATATGGCCTATGTTTTGACAAACTCTTTCTCCCCTGGTACATTGAGAGCATTCACAATATTTTATGATGACACACACATTGAAATGCCCTGTTCATGTCATTACAATGTGTGTGTGTTTATTTTCGTTTCTCTATAACCACATTTTTAATTACTGTATAGAACACCGTTCGGCAGAATCTAACGGTATTCTGTACAACTGCCTTGTTTTGTTGCATCCTGTCAGCTCCAGTGAAACTGATTTCCCCTGTCTGTGATGCCAAAAAGACTTCCAGAAGTCTTCTCACACCAGCCACCGAGGGAGTCCAGTTACTCATCATTCATAAGCTATAATATTGCCTTTGCTATTGCAAATACTGAAACAAATAAAACACCTACTGTTCCTCTACAGGTATGTTCAAGGCCATTTATTTAATTATAAATGGTCTTTATATTTATTTAATGTCATGTGGTACACTGATTTCTTTTCACCAGATGAAAGGAATCACAGGTGGCCTACAGCAAAAATAAGGAGATTATGTAGTTTTGGGGTAAATAAGTGAAGACCTCACTTCTGATCTCCGCCACTGTCCAGTTACCCATTTTCCTCTGTCCCAGCACTGTGATTCACATCACACCTCACATCGTGACAAACATGAGATTTAAATATTAATCAGCTCACCAGACAAGAAAGGACATCCCCTGTGGGACAGCCATACAAAAGGTGGTCATGGCGGGTGAAAACCGCCTCAGTGAAACAAAATCTCTACATCTACCATGGTGAACACACATCCATTTAATTAGAGATTTATACTGTGGTGTGCTTGTAGTACCTGTTCACAAGGTTTAGGCACATAGATGATAATAAGCCTTGTAAATCCCTTTTTTTCAGAGGTAGTAGGTAAAAGGAGCTAACATTTAACAGAAAAATTATAATTTTCTCAAGCTCAAAGTGCATCAGTTAACGAAGGGCTACTGAACATCTCCATGACCAATTTGATGCAGATGCTGGAGGGATGTACTGTGCAAAGTAGAGAAGCTGAAGAAAAAGCAAAAGTACAGTATGACAGATTTTCATTTAGTCACTGTCATTAAGAAATGTTGAGTTCTTATCAGATTTCCTTAGATTACTGAATCACCAAAGTTATATTCAGGGAAATTTCTATTCATTTGAACCAGTATCATTGGCAGTGCAATTATGCCAGAAGTACTTTACAGCTCCATAAAACTATGACACCGACGATTCCACTATCTACCAGTGGCATCTTTCTTTCATCATGGAAACGAGGCAGTGTGTTCAAACATGACTGTAGTTTCCCTGTAGAGAGTATGGTTTCATTTGGTATTTAACTGGGTCAAACTGTGGTGATTTATTCATGTTCTGAGTCTTTAGTGCCATTCAGCCTGACAGGCAAACTCCACACTTTCCTCTTTCAACATAAACTCTCTCCTCTTTCATCCCACCCTGATACATGTCTAAAGTGGTGCTTGAAAGTTTGTCAACCATTTAGAATATTGTTTAAGAGAAAATAAAATAAAATTTGATTTTCACATAGGCCCTAATTCTAGATAATGGGGAACCTAGTTAAAGAAATTACTTTAAAGAAATTAAAGTTAAAGAAATTAAAAAAGTATACAATTTTACATATTTGTGTGTGGCAAAAGTATATGAACCTTGAAAGGCGAAATAAAAGTTGATTGAAAAGATTTTTCAATCAATGAGATCTGATATATTGTGGTGTAATGATCATTATTTGTGCTCTGAATCAGGATGTCTTGCCATCATTGTCGAGTTATGTATTTTGTTGGGAAAAAGCTCAACAGAAAGATCATCCTACAGTACAGTACAACAATATTATTCTAGCAATATTCCACAAATACTAAATTAAAAAGTGTATTTTTTTTTATCTTATTGTTTATCTGGGTTCCTTTTTCTAGTTTTATACTTTCTGTTAAAAATATATTTGAAGAACAACAGAAAATTCTAAAGAGTTTGCAACCTTTGCAGCACTGCGGCAGGTAAAGCATACAGTAAATTATATAAACTCATTAGATTTTAGATTTTTCTCTTTTTCTTTGGCGTTGTCAGATACTAGCAACATCAGAGAGTAAGTTAAATGAAACTGTTCTAGGATACCCATTCCATTGTTTGGAAATGGAATATTTAAATGTATACCAAAATGTATTTAAATATTCTTTACAGAGGGCAGCACGGTGGTAAAGCTGTCACCAACCAGCTGGGATAGCCCCCTGCCTCCCCTACGACCCTGAGCAGAATAATTGGTTACAGATAATGGATGGATGGGTTCTTTGCAGAAATTACTTATATGAACTATACAGTAAATTCAAATATATAGCATTATTAATACCTTATTTGATCCTGAATAAAATACATTAAAATGTACATGAAATTACCTCCGTATATTGTATCTTGGCTCTAGAGAATCTCTTTTACATGACCACTTCAGCAATCTTTCAGACAGTGTTGTAGGATGATAGAGGTGTCCAAAGTCTCTGTCTCCCTTTGAAATCCACAGGCAGGTGCTTCTGCTTTTTTTTGACTCCAGGTCAGCTGTATCACAGTCCAATTCAAAAGAATAGGTGTATTGTGCACTGCACTCCAACATGGAAATACACAATTGAGACAAACATGTATACAGACAGCCAATGACACACAAGAGTTGTACTCTGACTGTTCACCTTTGGGAGTTGTAAATGATGAAGAGAGAGATGGGAGAGACAGAAATGACAAGAGGTTTGTTCATGATTTACCTCTGTTGAAAGTCCTCACGAAGACCCACTCACATGGGGGAGTTCTTTTCAAGAATGCTAGGTATATTTCATTTCTTAACAGCCAATAGAAACGTCAGTGTTCTTTGTATCAAAAGTCAGGGTGAGTTAAAAGTCAGGGTGCACATTCAACAATATAAATAGAATTCTAGCATATGGACAAATTACACTGTGATTACTTTTTGTATTAAAGGCATATTTGGCCTCTTTCATCTAATTTGACCATTTTATTAGTTTGATAGGCAGAGAGCAATGGTACAGAAATGGAAGCTGTCATGCACATCGCCCACTGGACTTGAACCAGAGCCTTCATTACTGCATGATCAACAACTAAGATCAACGAAAAGCAAACTGGACACAGACTCTTGTTAGAGTAACATTTAACAGCAACAGACCCCACAACATTGTTTATTGTTTTACATTGAGCAAATGACCACAATTAGATCTTTATAGTATCATGGTTTCTTAATATTTCATAATATTTCATTTGTTCTCTTTTAGGAATAGATACTGTTTAATGATTAAAAAAAAAACGTCATAATTACAATGTCATTATGCTATCAACAGGTGCAGTGACTTAAACATAATTTAACTTTTTAAGACTAAACGTTATGTAAAACTAACACAGACAGTTCCCTTAATGTGTGAAAAAAAAAACATTTTTTTCTTTCTGTCACTTTAATCCACCTGCAGATGCAAGGTGCAAATACAGAGACCCAGCAAGTGCTGCCACTGTTTCTTAAGCCTGGGAAATTCACAGTAATCACACTAATGTGGCACCCTCTCAGCAGGCTCATTTGCTCAATTCCAGCAGAGCAGGCCAGATGGTCCCCTGAGCCTGGTGTTCTTCCATATTCATGAGATGCAGTTTGACCCTGCAACCGCTGACCTTTGACCCAGAACCCTTATAACATCAATTGGATATGGAGGAAGGCAGAGGGAGAAGCCCTGCAGAAGGCACACAAACCCCCACCCACAATCCCACGGGTGTGCACCCGACCCATCCAACTAAAGGCATTGGATATGTGTGAAGCGAGTGAATCCAAGTTAGACCAGACTTCACAAGTTCCCAGGCTTGACGGGGCGTCATCTCTGGAAGTGAACATCTGTGCCAACCACCTGGAGTCCTATACACTACAGTGGTGGATGGGGTTTGGGGTGCAAAGACAAAGCCAAAAATAATCCCTATGTATAGCAGTGAACTCTGACCTCCATGCAACCTCTGGGAAACATTACATCAGCAAGATTTCAAGTCAAGTAAACAAAGAAACTGTAAATAAGTGAACTGTGTGACTGATGTCTACAGTGTGCAGTTTGGTTTACATCACTCTGCTGTTTGTCAATATCAGTGTGGTCTAATACTAAGGTGGAATAAAATGTTTACTGTAAGATAATAAAAGGCCAAGAGTGTAAAGTAGCTAAGTAACTGATGTTTCAGTCAGTCAGCCTGGTTGTTAATGACTACACAGAATTTAGGTGAAACATCTAAAAGAAATACAGGACTTATTTATACAAGTGTATAAGTGTATTTCTACAGTCGGTTTATATTAACAGTAATTGCTATAAACTGTCAAACTGAAACCCTGAAGCCAAAAGTCAAACGGTAATTAGTGCAGTTCTCTGAGGAAAATCTCATAAAACACAAAGACAAATGTAAATGTATAAATGTATATAATAAACAAGTTCAGTAACTGTCAAATACAGAAAAAGAAAAACAACGACCTCTTGCCAAAAAGTCACTGTGGGCTGTTGATTTTTGCATTTATTTTATTTTTTTGCATATGCATATTGTGTGTTGGTGGCCCTGCTGTGGAGGCAGTGAACTGCTGACATAAATATATAAGACTCAGATTGAGCTTCTGTTTTTTATTCCAACAACACAGCCTGAAGCCAGTTTGACTGACTGCTTGTGTTCACTTTCAGCCTTTTTCTTGTCACTTATTCTTTCCACATCATTGCTATTTGTGGCGTGTGATTACACAGACACTGAAACATTAACTGTACTGATTCAGGTTTTTGAACCAAATATATATAAATACAGCAAGTTGTACAGTGTGGTCTTTTGCCTGTTTCTGTTTGTGACAGTATACAGTAAATATAAGTTAACTTTATTAGTTATGAAGCTGGTTTTATAGCTGATGATTGCCATAGCTCATGTGATGTGATAAGTGTTATGTTTGGATGATAATTTGGTAATACATAGCAGTGTTTACTCAACCACATACTTGAGGCTTACTCGACCACTGAAGTTTACAAAGTCTGTGTGCTTGCGCAGATGCAGGATTGGGGATGCAGCGTCTTGCTTCAAAAATATGTTTTGTTCTTTTTGAGCTAATACTTAAGTCTAAATTTAGAGCTCATTTACTAGTTACAAAATTCAGTTCATGAACTCTTTTAACACATTCTGTTTGCAACACCCAGTGAATATTTGCCTCTTGATAGATAATGTCTATTGCTCTTGCTGATTGTGACCATTTGTGGCTTGCTGAGTGTGTACTATAAAGCAGAAAAAAGATACAAATGTTCAACCCCAGAGTGATGCCTAAAGCCTTTAGAGAAGCTTTGTACAGAAGAGATTAATCCATGAGCCAATTATGTTCCCATAATGCAACATTTGATTATAGGTGGCCACAACTTATCTGCCAATTATATGCACAATGGCATTTAATTAACTAACCATCCATAATTGTAGTCTTTTTCAGTTATTGTCCATACATTTGATAGGCTTTAACTTGGCCCCACTAGAGGTTTTAGTGTCTCTTTAACACAAACCATGCCCCGGGGGAATGTCAGGACCAGCACTGACATGACACACAGTACACAGGACTGTCCAGGCCTAACTTGTCACCGTGATTCCTCCCAGTACATAAACTCCTGTCGCAGCAGACTGAGGACAGTGGGGGAATTGGAGAGAAGTTAAATTTTCATAGCAATGACATATTTGACAGTGTGGGCGCAGGAACTTTTTTGGGATCACTCAGTGTTGGCCAGTGACTTAGCGTGTCATCACCTTTACAGTGATTTTTACAGTGCAGTTTAATTCCCTTCTGCTCACATTTTCAACCCAACCCTAGACATCTGTAAGTTTACTAACACTAAGGTTTCTTAGCTTAGTGTTCAGGACTGGAAATGGAAATGCAGCTTTCCTGGCTCCAACTACTGTACCAGTCCCTGAAACCTCACAAATTAAAACAGTGGTTAATTGATTGAACATAAAACCAACAAGTGTGTTGTTAAAAGCGGTGTATTTGTATTTTCTGGGCCAGGCTCTGTGACTCCCAAGCTAAAGTCCAAACAGGTGTTTTTACATGTTTGTATGTATGATCAATGCAACATAAATCAAATTGGGTTGCTATGTTGTAAATAAGTTAACACCAGGTTAGCATCAGTAAAATCTGCCATGCATCCCATTCTTTTCATAAAGAGCCTCTGACCTCACTGTGACTCTACAGTAATGCAATAATGTGTAGGTGTCCATCCAGACATTGCAGCTCTAACTAAGAGTCACATCTCTCTTGCAGAAACCAAGGACTGCACAGTCGATATCCCACAGATGGAGGGGGAACAATGTGATCCACACAGACACTGGCGTCTCTTGACTCATTATTGGCAATGGGTGGCCTGGGGTAAATGGGAAGAAGCACAAAGTAAAGACATAGTAAATGATCCCACAGCTGTAGGAACAGGAGATGCTGCATTAGTCCTGTAATGAAGCACTGTAAGGTCACAGCCTGTAGGTAGCTTTTCATTTCAGAGTGGAGTTAAAACTAAAGGGACTGAGTGCCTGCATGACACTGTAAAGATCCAAGCAGTGACAGGTATCCTTTATCACTGATATGTTGTTTTGGGGTAGTTCAGTCTGTAAGTCACCTGACCTGTGACTTCATCTAGCATCTGACAGGTACACTTTATTAAGTTCTGGAGTCTGTTCAGTTTAATGACAATTAAACCATTTAGGAAAATAGATGTGCTGGTTTTGCATGAATTCCTGAACCCAACAAACATCCTGTAATGACGGTATTAGTTTGTCAAGGCAGATGCATTCATTACTATTTGTTTCCTGCAGTTGTTTCAAATGCATTCGTAAAAGAAGTTTCGATCATTAATTAGTGAGGTAGCAGACAAATCAGTGCAAGGTTACAGTATAGAGATAAAAAAACTGAGACTACACTGCAAAGGTTACTTGGTCAAGAGCATCACTAAAATGTCCCATTGCTTTTACACCCAATGAAGACTTAACATGAATATGCACACACTTAAACCCAGCTCCTGATGTACTATGGGTGACTTACTGCAAAAAGCATGTACCTGCCTGCCAATCATGTGGTTGCTCTATGAAGATTGATTAGTTCAACTCAGTGCGCCCACACCATCAGTCAGAGGGAGGAGAAACTGCCTTCATCAGTATAAATTTTTTTCTCATCTATATTCATATCCTCATTCATATTCATCACTGGTTACACAGAGCAAATTAGAGAGTGTTGTGTGTGCTTCTGTGGATCATCATTTTAGATGACAAGGTGGAGAACTGCACTTACTGACGCGGGTTTTATTAAGCTTTATCTTGGCTAGAAACTGGATAGCAAAACAATTAATGTGTACACATGTGAACGTGAGTGTGTAATTAAATAGTTTTTAATAAAGTAGTGGCAGTAGTTTCATAACAAGTGTACAGTCATAGTAGCTGGCCTGTGAGGCATTTGGGCACAACAAGTCCTTTGATCTATAGCACGTTAACATATTGAGGTTCAGCAAAGATGTTTATCATATTCATCGTTATAATTTAACGTGGTAAATTTGACCTGATGGTGACTCTGGAAGCATTGAAGCATCATCAAAGTTATTAAATCTTATCCCAATGAGGACATGAATGTGTAGCTCCTGCCAAATTTCATGGCAAACTATCCAAAATTTGTTGAGTTAAAAAACCAACAACTTTCGCCTTCATGCTACCACTAGAGCAGAAGGCAGGGGACTAACACAATTTGCATTTTCTGCCACAACACATGTAGGCTATGTGCCAGTCCATCCAAGTCTATTGTTTCATCCTGGACCAAAGTCATGGACCAACTTATCCACCAGAAAAACGTTGACAAAATAGCTGAAAATAATTTTATTTTAGTTTGACATGCCCCTAAGTCCCTAAGTCAGTAGTCAAAAAAAAAAACCTATTACCTATTATCATCAGCTTGTGGGTGTGGAATTGATGGCTCATATTCAAATCTAACTCTTAATGCAGTGAAGTGCTGTCGTTGTTCTCTAACTCTATGAGTGGAGGATGAGTTCATCTCAGCACAGAGAACGTCCATTTAGACTAAACCGGACACTTGCTCCTTCATCAGTCATTATCAGTCCCAGAGAAAATTTCACTTATCTGTCAGACTTTGATTAATAACACCACATCTACGTGGGTTCTACGTGGATCATCCAATGAATTTTCCCCATTAAGAAAAAGTTTTTTTTATTCTTGATTATTCTTTGTTATATTCATCCTTCTCCCCTCCCTTCTCATTTTTATGCCTCTGATAACCACCTCTCCTTTCATTTTGGCTCATTTCTTCCACCTGTACAATTCATTTTCCCCCAATCAGCTTTTAATTAGCTGCTTTACACAATTAAGTAGACAGAGTGTTGTGTGTTAAACACAGACACACGTGAATAGACACGTAATGGTGGAGAGCCAGGAAGAGCATGGCTGGTAATGTTTATTAAACTGTTATGGCAAATTGTGTTTACAATTACCTTCTCTCTGTCTCCATGCTTTCCTGTTCTCATGACATGTGAAACTAAAAACCCATCTTGGTCCACTGTGAGATTTCATATTTGTTCATGAACTTACCTTGTGTGTCCTCGGAAGGGATTAAAAATAAAAGTTGAGGATGTGGTGGGAGGACTTTATTTATACTGACAATGGCCCTAAAGAGATAACACAATAGGTTCAATGTCTTCTCTTTTGTCTCAGCACCACCTCTTTTATGTTGCTGGACTGGAACTGCCGTAATCAGCAGAAAATTCATCTTAATCAGCTCTAGTTACAAAGCCCTCTGTCTCTCGTAGGCTAAGCTGAATAAGACAGAGAGAAGAATCGCTGCTCAGGCAGCAGGTGAGAAAGGCAGCACATTCTCTCCAGACACAGGATGTGAACAATACAGGACACAGTGCCATGAACAGGCTCCTCCTCAGAGACTTTACTTCCAAACTGTACTGTAATGTCCTTTTCTCTGGCTCAATATAATCCAACCTTTAAGAGAAAAGTCAAGTTTGTTCAGAACATCACAGTGTGAATTCTAATGACTAAATCCGACCATAGTTTTAGCCTCCATGTAATTACTTCCCGTGCAGTACATTTACATTGCAGTACATTCCCGTGCATACACTAAATGTACATTTAAAATAGTAAATTGTCTTTTTCTACCAAATGTAGCCTTACAATAATATGTTAAATAACATGCTTTAAGACCTCAGCAGTCGAGCTTCTTCATTTCTAAGAAGTATTAAAATCAGGATTTTTCTACGTGTTCTTTTACTCCTGTCAGGGAAATATGGTCTTGAGACCCAAACTTAAACCTATTTATTCTTGCTGTCTTGTGTGCATAACATTCTAAATTCAAGGAGATTAAATGGTTTCCATAGTGCACTCCGAGATTAGCTCTGGCACATAGCTATTTTACTGTAGAATGAATGTGAATAATTTTAGTATGACTCCAGTGGATGGGGTTTTATGTTATGGCATTTCTTTACATGGCTTGACTTAATGTATTGGTGTTGATATACCTAAATGTGACATACTATTAAGTTTGTTGATTTTTGTTGTCATTTCTAACCCTTGGATCACATAACTTGGATCACATGAAGATTAATTCTTGATTGTCCCATCTTAAGGTTCTTTATTGTAAGTTATTTCAGACAAGTCTCATTTAAGGTGGTAACCAGTGGCGATCCTAGAGTCTGCTGGGGCCCTAGGTAGAAATGTATGCATCATAAAACCACCATGCTTAAGATATGGAAAATACAACAAAATACCCCACACTACACTGTACAATAACTTGAAATTTCTTTGCATCTAAATTCCAAAACTTTCATAGCATGACAGTTGGACACGGATGTTATCAATTTACCACAGAAAAAGTATTGTCAGACTTAGCTGATTATTTTGAGCCTGCTAGCTAAGCTAACATTTCATTAGACCTGTTTGTTTACACCTGCACCAGCGTGAGAGGCAGGGTCCTCTTAAAGAGGTCTGCAACTGGTAGTGTCGTTGCAAACTTTGCACACAGTCAGTACTGTGCCTACTGTCGTTTAACTTTTGTCAGCCTTGGGGGCCCCCTACAGGCCTGGGGCCCCAAGCAGCTTGCTGCGTTTCCGGCTGGCATAGACCGCTTTTGATTGCAATTGTTAACATATATTTACATATCCAGTTATTCATTGTATGGGATATTGGACAATACTAACACAGTTGATTTAACTTAAGAGTTACAGTACCAACATTAAGAGAGGAGGTGAGTCCTCTCTGGTCCTCTGTTACGATCTGTATGGAAAAACAACAGTAGTTGTTTAAATAGAAATATCAGTGTAAACAACTCAATCATGTTCTATGGGTGATGGCAACATGCAGGCCAATGCAGCAACATGGGTAAATAAAGTAAACCTGGCCATTTTTATAAAGCAGTGCATCACAATGATAATCGGGGCAGCTGTAGCTCAGTTGGTAAGGCGGTCGTAAAGCTGAAGCCCTATTTGCTCCTGGTGGATTAGGTGAGAGTCTTGCATGGTGCGGCCATCAGTTTTTTGAGTGTGTGTGTGTGAATGGGTGAATGAGAAGCAACATTGTAAAGTGCTTTGGATAAAAGCACTATATAAGTGGCCATTTACCATAATAGTTCAGACAGGGTTGGTGAAGGGGAAAAAATGGCATGACTATTTTATGTCTCAACCCAAAAAATTGTAGTTGGCATATGATGACACTATTAGTCAATGTTGACATTACCTCTAATATATATTTCCAAAATCCATTCAAATAACTTACATTTATTCTGTAAGTACATCCTACTAGGTTAATTGGAAAAAATGAGTAAAAAAAAAAGAAAGAAACAATGGTCTAGAAGAACCATAACACACCCGACAGTGTAAAGATTCATGCTCTTACTGTACATAAAAAAAAAGGAAATCAAAATGATGACATTCTCTTTCTGCCTCTACACTGGTTTATTATCCATTAAAATTATTTATCACTGCCATCGCACAATAATAACACTGCAAACAATTAAAATTCCACTCTCCTATAAAAAAACAATACACAGTTATTTCACTTTATCCTTAGAGAAAGTAGAAATTCTTACTGCTTACTCAGCTTGTTTTTCTCTGCTCTGTCTTTTTCCTTCTTTAAGTTGTTGTTTGCTCTGTAGCAGGAAGGATTTGATTAAAAACACAATCAGCACAACAGCAGGCCCCATGCCTTCTAATCAAACCATAATGGAAGTTTACCAGGCATTATGTCTGACTGAGATTTAATGAGACTTTAGCATGCATTATCTCAAAGTGAAATTTAATAGCAGTATCTTGGGGGGTATTTGCAATCCCATCTGTATCTCGTATCTGAGTCTGAGGCAAAGGAAACAGCAGCAGGAAAGGTGTGGCGAGACTTGTCTTGAGCTCCAGAATGGGCTTGAAAATACCCCTGCAACAGATGTTCAACCTCAGTTTGCTGTGGGGCCTGTGGTGACTTTCAGTCTAGTTGGTTTGCCCTTGTATGTTTGTTTGGAACATGAAGGTGGCATAGTGAGCAAAGAGCCTGTCCTTCAACTTCTGTAGAAAGCCCTGGTTTGAGCCCAACTGGCAGCAACTATTACCCTGCTGAGGTGTCCTTGAACAAAATTTGTGAATCCTGTGCAGCTCCCGGGGCACATTAAAGAAGCTCTTTTCTCTTGTGAACAACATTTTTTAGAGGAAACTCCACCACAGATTCTTTAAACAATTGAGCACTCTGAAAATAAAAAACTTTTTATCTGTATTGCTGACACAGACATTTCCTACTAATTTGATCTTTTTTATGTTCAATTATGTGAATGAGAAAAGTTGAAGGTCAGATCTTTGAACTGATTCTGCAAAACCCTGATGTTTCTTTACAGTTGTTGAATGCAGAAAATGACTCAGGATTCAAATGCAATGCTTCCAATGCCATGAAGTAGCATGCAAATGTCACTACAACAGCTGCGACAAGCAGTGTAGTGCAAGACATGCTGGTCGTGATGCAGATCTAATGCCACATGTTGAAGACATGTGACAAAATGACCTTTGGAGTGAAAAGCCTCGTTGCTGCTTGCCAGCAACTCTGGTCAAAGCTGTGGTGGAAAAATTGATGAATAATTGATTTTGCTCTAATGGGTCCATTTGTGTTTCTGTGTGTGTGTGTGTGTGGGTGTGTGTGTGCGCATGCATAATCTTGACTGGACTCTTCATCAACACTACTTTTATAATGTTAGTTTACAGCTCTTACATGTCTTAATATTATAATCAGCATCTTGCCGATTATAATATTAAAAACAGACTTGAATTATGTAATGTAATAGGATGATCCGTTTTCCCTCCCTTGGAGAACAGCATTGCGCATTGAGAATGTCAACAAAGTCATCATGTCAGTTTCAGCTTGTCCATAGCTGTACTGCTAACATTTTTCTAAAAACCTAATGAGTATCACCCACAATCCCTTGAATACATGACAAGCAGGCAGGAGGGGAGTATGCAAGTATTAATATTTATGGCTCCATTCAGTAGTGAACAGAGAAATGGAGTAAATTAGCAATTCTAATGCCTTGCAATGCTGTAATCTACATCAAGGGGAGAAAATTGATAAAGTGTCCACTATCCAAATCATCGGCAGAGCGTAGCCATCATGGTTGATTTAAAAGCTCCGAGGCTCTATCATGTAGTATTTATCTTGTGTTGTGCTGCACATTCAGGATGGGAATGTGCCTTACAAAGCTGTATAAACTACAGATGGTTAGGGCATCTGCAGCATGGCATTTGTCTCTTTCTCTCTCGCTCCTCCTGTCTCATCCTCCATTCTACAAACTTTTAATGAGTCATAATGTGTGTAAGGCAGTGATTAGATTTAATGAGGTGCCAACGTCCTTGGATTGACTCAACTCAGCCGCAACATGCTCACTAGTTTGTGATAGAGCACAGCTGAGCCTTGGGCCATAGGAAGCACCATGTGAGTGAATATCAGATTGAAGATTTTAAAAAAAAAATGTATTTGTTTTTAAGCCTTGTGTACTTGGCAGAGGTTTCAAGTCTGGATTGTATGTGAGAAAAAGAGAAACTTCCATGTGCACTTGTCGGATTTTGTTCTTGCAATTCCCCAGAAGCTGGAGATTGTCAAAGATATTAAAGATGGCTGGAAGAGATCGCCTTTCATCACATTTAAACTTTGTGTTAAGTAAAAGCACTATTTGATAAAAGTTTTATTTATTTTACATTAAATTTGTACTTATTATCCTTTGGTTTCCATAAAACAGAATGATGTTTTCTTTTAACATTTTCTGATGAGATGTTGCAGTAGCAGTAATGAATGAATTAAAGAAATATGAAAGTAAAGTATAAAGACATGGGATCCACAAATGATCACCTTCAACAAAACATCCAAATATTATATATTTTTAATTGTTAATTTTCTTGTCAAAATAAAACATTTTAATGTCTCCCAATTCTTGAGATTCATTTGTTTATTTAATCCCAGCTAATGCAGATTTACAATTTAAGACACGATATAATCAAACAAGCATCAATTATACACCTCTTGTCTTGTGTAAACACTTGTTGAAGAACTGCTAATCAGCTGTGGCCTATCTCTGTATTTTTTATCACCTAACAGGCTGTCATACACATCAACCTGGCTGAGTCATAAGGTCTTGTCGTCACACTGGATAATCAGAGAAGATACATTCTCCACATTGCACTTGACAATCCAGTCCTTGTCAGACCACAGAGCTGTGTGCTGGGTGCTGCCTTTCCACCAGTAATGAGCTACCTTAGTAAATCAACTCTAAGTGCATAGTTTCAGCACACACACATACACACACACAGCATTGTCATGATCTCCCCCATGTAAGATATGGGTCAGGCTCTCAGCACTTAAAAAGGGCTCTCATTAGTGTGCGTGTGTCCATGTGCACTCACTGTGTGCGCAAGTTACTGTAGCACCGGTGAAAGCACCAGATACGTGGCTACCCTGTTGTAAAATAAATCTGGTATGATGCAGTGACAAGCAGCAGGGATGGAGGCACTGCAGATTTGAATAATAACTGAAAAATAAATTATAAATGAATAAATAAAACAAGAGAACAATCTTGCAATATATAGATTCCTGATAAAAAAAATGTATAATACTGCTATAGGTTCAGCATAATGCAGGCAAGTAATATGTTTTTTGAGGTTTAGATTAATATGTAAAATCACAGAATCATAAAAACATCTACATAAACATGCTACATTTAACTTTTACGGTGCCTCATAAAATCCATAAATAAAAAAAAAGCAAAAACTAATTAAGCCAAAAACTTATATGGTTTAACTGCAGAATTTAGTGATCAATAAGGTATGCAATATAACCTCGACAACATAAATTG
This sequence comes from Channa argus, assembly GCF_033026475.1. Classification (NCBI taxonomy): domain Eukaryota; kingdom Metazoa; phylum Chordata; class Actinopteri; order Anabantiformes; family Channidae; genus Channa; species Channa argus. The sequence goes on along the minus strand of NC_090201.1, from coordinate 13,062,129 downwards.
TATATAGTAGAAAACGATGGACTTGCAAGCAAATGGTCTGATATAGACATAAACGTTGCTTTTCCAATAAATTATGAACTATACTGTACTCAGAATGCTGTTGTAGGGGGAAAGTGTTGAAAGGAGCTTGAGCAGCTTATGTACAAATTTCAATTTCCTATGGGATTAAAATGAAGTAAGTTCCTAAAACAACTGCCTTTGCTTTGTTTTAAACAGCTTTAAACTAGCCCAGAGCAGTAGCATTGCACCGTGGAACTGTTGCTTTTGGATCACACATACACTCTATAATTGCTCAATGCAAATGAAAAGCATAATTTTTTTTATTTTGTTTGTTTGTTTGCATTGTGGGATTCTCTCTGAGGATAAAACAGCAGCATGAGTATTGGAGGATAGAGAAATTAAGGTGATCAACTTACAAGAACATCGGGGAAACCGGGGGAAGCAAACGTTCTATCCACAAGTAATATTTATGGGTGAATTGAAAATACACTCTGTGGCATGTTTGCCCTTTATTTACCCCTTCACTGTTGCCTGAACCAAACCATCCTCTCCACCAACTCTTATGACCAATCATCTATCTCTTTCTAACTCACTCCCACAAATGGGGAACCACTCCCAGTTATTCACCCAGTGGAGAGAATACAGGCTGGAACAGATAATATGAAGCAAACAGCAGTGCTGAGGTATGGACCTACAGTCCTCAGCAGACAGAGGATGACATTGTGCTTGTCTTTGTTACGTTAATCTCAGTTAAGTGTGTCAAAGTTTTATGCCAGACTTCACTAAAAGCTCAAACTGTACAAAAAATAGAGTGATTGTAAGAGAGCTTGTTATGAGACAAAAAAACAAAATGCCGGAGCACTGAGTGTCCTTGCCGCCATGTCCTTGCTGGAGCAGTCAAACTAACTGATTAATGATCCGGGAGTAAGAAACACACACAAAGGCAAGCAGGTACTTTGGGAATCAATTCATCACACTTTATTTTGAGTGACCCCAGCTGATGTAGTGGCTAGAGAGCAGCACAATACACTCTCAGCAAAAAATGTCTGAGTGTACTATAAAAATAAATACACACACAATGGCATCTCAAAAAAAAAGTATTTTATTGGGGCATTATACCTAAGAGTGTTGTTGAGGAGAGACTGAAAGAAAGTAAGCATGGGCACAGTGATTTTAGTAATGCTGTTGGGGAAAAAGCATCGGAATAGAAGATAAAACTGATGTTTTGCATGTCACCCATGCTTTTCTTCAATGGACGTCATCGTGCTGCTACATTAAGAGACAACCAGTGAGGTCATTAGGCCATCCCTTTGAAGGCTTGCAGGTGCTGGTTGAACTGGGAAGCACTTTCTTTGGCTGTGAGAAGCTGTGTTTCACACCACTGAACCAGAGCCTGCTGCAACATCTTAACTCGGATTCCCTCGAATCCCACAATCTGGGACAAGACATCACATTTATGTTATTACACACAGTATCCGCATGTCATATGAAACTTGAGGTGGTGAGGCACATAGGCCGAGGAAAGAGGGAATCCTGTTTAAATGGGATGTTTTACCTCCTGTTTAGCCACTTTACAGATGTGATCAAACTCTGTTTCTGCTGCTTTCTTCACTTCCTCCATCTGATAAATGCAAAGAACATTTCATCATCATTATATCCTTCTTTTTGTAAGTATTATTACCTTGTACTTGGAACCTACTTTCTTCTTAATGGTCTTTTCTCTACTACTGAATCACATTAGAAGAATGATACTGATGCCTGCTGGTCACATCAAAGAATGCATTTCTGTTCTAGCAGTGTGCTTCTGTCATTTATAGGTGCAGACACTCACAGGAGCTTTCTTCACAGGCTTGGCTTTCTCTGCGTTCCTTCTGGCATTCTCTAACTCCACTAGTTTACAGGTTCTCCTAAAGAGCATTTCCTGCATTAGATATAAAATCAGGTTACACACAGCACCCAGTTTGCCAAGATTCAAGACAAATGGAAAGGATGCACAGAAGATTATAAGACAAAAACACACCTTTTCTGCCTCTTGGCAGCGTGACTCCAAGTCCAAGCCTAGCCCAAGAGTGTTCATGTTGTTCTTGGCAACACTTGTTATATTTTTCTGCCCACACACAAGCCCATTATGTGCAGATTAACAGATGGTTTGGCAGACAAATGGTACATAGCAATGCCAATCCATCTCTTTTAAAAAGAATAAACAACTTACCTTAATAGAATCAAAGACTTCTGACAATTTCACACAAATTCTGAAGGAAAACAGTGTTGTCAATTATTGTAGGTATACACACACTTTTACATGCAATATGAGCCTGGGACCAATAGAATTATTGTCTCACTTGGAGAAGTCCTGTTTGCCAGGATCCTCCCCTGGTTCCACACAGAGATGCAGAGCAGCTGAGAAGTGCCCACAGGCTACAGCAATTTCTGAAAAAACATAGAGTAACTTCAGGGCTTTGACACACCGAACTGGTATTATGATGTACAGTAATATTAATATGCTACATATTCTCTTAAAATAATAACTGTTGATTGTAAACATACAAATAGCGACAGTGAATTTTGAGTGATCCCTTTGTCTACCCTCGTGGCCGCTGAGTAAAAGGTTACTTTATAAAAGTGAAGCACTTTTCTTACTTTGCTCAGTTAGCACCACATCAAGGAACCGCTGCAAGGAGAATTAAAGTTCAAATCTCAAATGACAACATGTGCGTTTGTGGTCGTGTGAGAAAAGAAAACTGTTAAAAAGCAAACAGATGATCAATTCACCTCAGCAGCAGTCTTGGTGGAAATGGTTAAAATGATGTTCTGATCACGTTCAGTTTGAAAGAAGTCATCCACATCCTGCAGACACAAGTTATTATAGCATTCAAACTTCACATACAGATGTGAATGCTGATAATACCCAGCTCCAGCTCCCAGAGTCCCAGTTATGTACCTTATGGCCTTCTTTTCTCTTCTCTTCCATAGCTTGACTCAGCCGGTTCAAAATATTTTTCTTCACTCTTTGTCCACCTGGACGCTACAAACAAGGACAAAGGGTAGGTGTAACGTTATGAAAGTAAATATAGTTCAGCGCAGTATAGACAGGTTATCCTAAAAGATCTGTTACAAATAACAGGACATGAAAAAATTTTATGGATACTGCATGAGCTTTAGAATGTTATGAACTTGTCAAACCACATATAAAACATTGGCCTGTTTTTTTGGGCTGGGCCCCTACAAAACTGTTAATGCTAGATGTACAACATCCCACGCTAGATGACTAACACAGATAAAGTGAAGAGAATTTACTGTGTCGTGATCAGGACTTGTATCATATCCAGAAAGTGACACAAACTCTGATGTATGAACAGTAAATGGTAAGCACTTACAGTAAATTGCACTTTTCTACATTACCAGACAAAATGCTTTACAATGTTGCCGCAAGACACTGATGACAACATATGAAACAGGAGAATATGGGATTTGAACCACTGCCAACTGCTCTATCTCCTTATCCACATTCACCCATCAGTCCAGTAGTGACGACACAACCTCTGCAAGGTTTTCTCAAAGAGAGGCCATAACTTTGCATTTGTGGTTTTCAGAATACAATTTACTGTTTTTCACAATAAAATATCCACACCCTGTGTCGCACACAGTCCCATGATAACATTCATTATGATCTTCAGTGACTTCCAGTATTATTATAAATCCCTCCATTCTTTCTTCTGCAGTGGTGTCAGTGAAAGTTTAAAAAAACTCTGTATAAGTATAAATATATCACATTACATTTTTACAACATGGAATTCTTCCTTTTGACTGCTGCTAACTATAAAGGAGAATAAAAAACAAACAAAAAGGCATTCATCTGTACCCACTTACTTCTGAACTAGTAAGGAAGATCTCCACTGCTTTATTTTTGCAGAGAATGCTGTGTGAAGCCACCTGACAAAGGAAAGTTTCCAGTGCTTTACAGTACGGCTGCCACTCATCCAAACCAAGGAAACCTGCAGGAATTGCAAACCCCCATTTTTATTATAACACTTAACATTACACTAAGAATAAACCTTGATTGGCTGACTTTTCAATCACTCTTTTAATTTATTGTATATATTTTCTTGTATGCAGGTGGTCATTCGGTGCACTCACCAAGCTGTTTTATAACCTTGCTCGTTGCATTCACCTGTGCCTTTCCAGGAAGAGGGGGAAACTTAAAGCAAAAAAGAGATCATGATCATGAGATTCATTATAGCCCAAATTATTTTGTAAAGATTTCCTCTACTGTAACGTAAGAAGGTTAGTGCTTTTTGTAGTACAGTGCCTGCAGTGACAATATGCACAGTATGGTGCAATATATGTACTTGTGTAAGACAGTACAAACTTTAGCTTGCTCTACACACTATGTTACTGTACAGGAAGTAGTGCACAAAATACTTCCTTAGAGGAACAAAAAAAATATCCACACAATCACAAAGTTTCTACCCAACTTTCTACAGTACTCGGGCAGCTGGCAGAGTCATGACACTAAAATCAGCTTGATTATTACACAGGGAAAGAGGCTGTAAAGAAGGAGAAGGATCTTTACAAGAAACTAAATATTTTCAGGACTATAAAGTAAATTGCGAATGGTCTGTGACTTTCTTAGTTATGACAGCAGTCGTGGTACCCAGGTTGTTTAAAAAGTAGGTCAGTTCTACTCTTATCATATAGTAGTAGTTAAAGGGAGATATACACATCCACATTAACCATGATATTCCAGAATTAATTTACATGACCTCTTCTCCTTTATTAGCTTTACAAGTCAAATTGGCTTGGGTTGAGGCCAGGTGAAATAAAGTACTGACTATGACTCCCTGTATGCCAGGTACATCCTCCTGAGAGAACAGGTTTTGCTGTAGCCATTCAAAATCCTCATAGGTCCGGTGCACATGGTACTCCCCGGTTCCAGACAGCTGGCACAAAGGAAAGACATGTCAGCTGAGCAGTCCTCAGTACTTAAAATATAGTTCAGACACATCAGCTGGCATATTCTAGTGGTCTGCCGCATGAATCTGGATAGAATAGTGCATTTAAATACAGCACATTTATAATTTTCTTACTGTACCTTTTCAGATACTATTAGAAAGGTAAGTGTGTCCCCGTCTTTCAGAACCTCTGTAACTTTGATGTTATGACCATGAACACTCAGAGCAGATGTTACTTCTTTTACTTCTTCCTGTAATATTAAAATGTGGTAGAAAATGCTGCTGCCATTCACTTTATGTCAAACAACATTTAAAGCACATGTAAAACTTCACTTGGCCTACAGCTTATATACGGATTCCTGCCTAGAGTGAAAAGATGTCACATGACAGTACAACACTGTCAAAACTACAACAATTCAAGGCAGACTTACCATCATTCTCAAATTTGGATGATAATGTTTTCAGTCTGTCTTCTATCTTCGTTGCAGAATGTTTAAATCTTCTTTTATATCAATAAAAGTGCATAAAGCAGCAAAGACCTTCTGTCTTGTAATGGGTTTAGTACACTCACACCACAGCTGCCGAGAAGGCACAGGATATCCTCTGGGTCAAAGTGCACACTGGTCCTAACAGTAACAGTGTAAAATAGTGCCAAATCCAAAGTGCTGGCGCAGGGAAAAAAGATAAATAAATGGTGTGTTAGTCAGTAACTCTAGGCCTCTGACACACCCACACAGGAAAAGTGGCCTAACGGTCAAATCAGTTACCCAGCTGTCAGCCTTAAAACCTCGTGAATCTGTAAACAACCACTGAAGCTCTGGTTCAATCTCATAAAAGAGGCAGGCTACAAGGTATGGTCACAGACCAAACAATTTATTATGGTGACTTTGTTATAACATACATCATTACAACAGTCATTTGAGCGACAGGACAAAAAAAAACCCAAAATGATCAGTAGTTGTACTGGTCCCCATTTTCATCCTCATTCCCATAAAGAAAGCTGAAACTAGACCCGTCAAAACTGTAATGTTCATATAGACCGTCGTCATCTTCCTCATCCTGGTAAAAGCTCCATTGGAAGTGCGACTCCATAAAGGGACTGTCATCAAAGTCATGGAAGAAGTCAGAGAAGCTGAAGTGGAAACTTGTCTCATCCTCTTCCTCAGGGTCAACAGAGGCTTCAGTCTTTAGGAATGTGTCATGGCCTACGCTGTCATATAGCCTCCTCTTTTCCTTGTTGGAGAGCACTGTGTAGGCTAAGGGATGAGAAAACTCGACTGAACATTACTTTGCTTGAGATACAGCAATGAAAGTGCCCTTAGGTCCACGTTTATTAAATGTTCAACAACTCTACAATAACTCAAACTTAATAAATGTTGTAATATTTCATAATATTCAGTTTTAGAGAACAGCTTTATGGTCACTTTTAAACTAGTTTGTGGTGCTGTTAAAACAGTTTTTCCTCTATTTCCCATTCCATTTAAATCCATAAGAGAAGACTCATGCATTTGAAACACTTCTCTGTATAGTGCAACGCCATAATTTACCTATTAAACTACACAGCAAATGGCCCTGGTTTCAATTACATTCCAAACTTTTTTTTTTAAGTCCAGTTTTTTACAGGAATATGTTACCTTCAGCAATGTCTCTGAAAGTATCCTCTGCATCAGTGCTCTTGTTCTTATCAGGGTGGTACTTTATGGCGAGTTTTCGGAAAGCCTTTTTTATCTGCCTGTCAGTTGCCGTTGGCTCAACATTGAGGGTATCATAGTAATTTGCGCTCGTCTCTGGGGCCGCAGACGGGGCTTCAGATAAGCAGAGCAGCAGGACCACGCAGGCTTGCATCCAGGGGAAAACACCTCGCACTGCCATGCTAAACGCCTGAGCACAAATGAGGAACTCAAAACAAGACTCTTACACTGCACCGTTTATCTGGAAGTGCAGCTAACTCGTGGTTTGACAAATCATTTGCATTTTTAAATGAAGTTATGTGGTGACTGCTCTACACTTTAGCAGTACATTAGCAGCATTAAACTTAATTCAACTGAACCAGGTACAAAACTGTGATAATATATGCATCAAAAGAAACGCACAGCTAGTCTCACCGCACTTTAGCTGTAGCTGCCACTACATTATTTATAACGCGCACTTATTTCCTGGTAAGAAGGGAAAAGAAACTACTACACTTGGCAAATCATAATTGGCTACGTGTAATTCACGAGTTTCACCACTAGATGATATAAAACAACAATCCGTGGAAGCGGAAGGAAGAGCGTCGTCTTCTTCGTTGGTAGTAAAAGAGGCTTTAAGAAATGTGGTAAACAGCACCGGGGCTGGGAGGAAATGGCACAAAGAACACAAGCTTGGGTTCTGTTGTTAGCAGAAGCGTACGTGTAACTTCCAGGGAATCGGGGCAAGGGTTTTTTTTGGATAGGAATCGCTCAGCTGTAGTTTGGATTTTGCTCCTGCTTTCTGTTTGGTAGGACAACATCAACATTTAGCCAGTTAGCTACATGGCGTTTGCTAGCTAATATATGCTAGCGAACGAGCGCCAGGCTCCCTTTCAATTTAAGGTTTATTAATCTGGAATGTGAGAGGACAGTGTGATTTGCCTATAACGGGTATGTGTGTTCATCAGTGTCGTCTGGTGTGAATACATGTTTGAAGTCTGTTATTTTACCAAAACATTGATTGCTACTCTTTCTCCAGAAAGAACACCATTGCTAACTACCGTGATTTATTTTCAGTCTTGTCACGATGAATATTTAGCACCGTGTATAAGCACCATTATTCTACTTATGTTATTATGTTACGGCCTAAAGTAGCATATGTTTATATGTTCTATACTTTAATAACTACATATACCCGGCCTTTTTTGTTTGTTTGTTGTTTGTTTTTTCTTGCAGATGCTTCCATAGCAGATTGCACTGCTCCAAGGCAAAAACTGTTCATGACATCCTGTGTATGTGAATGTTTGCCAAGTCTCGTCAGCCCCCTTCATACACATGAGTGCTATTTTCTCCTTGTGCTGGGCGGAGCGCCATGCCTGACCGGGACAGTTCCTACCTGTCAAGTGGTGGTGGGGGTGGTGGTAGTCTGGGTGAGGAAGGAGGGCCTGTGTCTGGTTTGGCAGGGGGGTCGTCAGAGGGCAGAGGGGGATCAGGTGGAAGTGTTGGAGGCAGCATCTCAGGCTCTGGGGGTATGGGGGGAGGAGGGGCACTTGGAAACGGCAACGGTTGTGGAAACGGTGGAGTCGGGAGCCAAGGTACAGCATTGGCTTTGGACGGTGTCTGCAGGGACTTCCTACGCAATGTCTGCAAGAGAGGGAAGCGTTGCCGCTTTAGACACCCAGACTTTAATGAGGTGCCTGACCTAGGCGTGCAAAAGAATGAGTTCATCTTTTGTCATGACCATCAGAATAAGGAGTGTATGCGCTCCAACTGCCGCTTTGTTCATGGGTCTAAAGAGGATGAGGACTATTACAAGAAAACAGGAGAGCTACCCCTCAGATTAAGAGGGAAAGTTGCAGCAAGACTTGGCCTGTCCCCCATGGATCTCCCCCATAGTCGTGGCGAGGTCCCTATCTGCAGAGACTTCCTAAAAGGAGAGTGCCAGAGAGGCAACAAATGTAAATTTAGACATGTCAAAAAAGACTATGAATATGAACCTTCCAGGGTTGGAGTAGGTGGTGTTATGGGGCCAGGTGCCAGCGGAATAGTGAATGCTGGGGGAGGGATAGGTGGTGGGGTAGGAGGTACCTGTGGAGGAATACAAGGACTTGTGGGAGGTGGAGGTGGAAGTAATATGATTGGGATGGGTTGCCCCAGCTTGGGTGGTTGCAGAGATCCAGGCCTATCAGGAGTCGGAGGAGTAGGTGGAGGTGGGATAAGTGGTTGTCTGTCCATGAGTTCTGCTGGACAGAGACGTTATGATAGGAGCACATGCTCAGTTTATGACCCTCTGCTTGAGAGTGGGCTGTTCGATGCTGGTTCGTTTGAGGCCTCCATGGACCACACTGCTCTACAGTTGAAGAGGCGGCGGTTGGAGGGGCTACGCCTGGCAGATGGGAACGTAGGTGGTCACTATGAGCTGGGAGTTCAGGCCACGTTGCCACCACGTCCTCTAGAGTACAGGTTTTTGGAGGAAGAAAACTCCTTGCTGAGGAAAAGAGTGGAAGAGTTAAAGAAACAGGTTAGACATTACTGAAGTACTAATAAAATGCCGGGGAAAAAACATCTTACAGTGAGGTACACTTTCGATAAACTTATTTAAAATGTCACTTGCAATTAATACAAACACAATTTGTATTGGGCTTCAGCAAATACTAGATACAGTGGTGGACAAAATAGCAGACATATTTGATAGTGGAATGAATGCATGCTGCTATTTTGTCAACTCCTCGTACTGATAAAACAGGTGGATCCTTTTTAACGTGATGTCACTGTTGCCATCTTAGTCATTTAATTTTTGAATGCTGAAAGCATTCTCTGCCTTATCACAGCTTAAGTCTGTTCTGGGATTTGATTTGGGATCTGTACAACAAATGGTGAAAACATTTAAATAAAATAATCGAAATGAAACACAAGGTCAGGAAGATCTAAAGTGACCAATCTTTTGAAGACCAGCATATCAGCAGTACATCTGCAGTACATTCACCTTAACATTTGTTCGTTTGATACAAAGGGACAAAAATTAACATCATGAAACTACAAAAGTAAATTTACTGTAATATTAAATTGAGTTAAATTTACATGTGCACTGAAAGAGCTGGTGAAAAAAAATTAGAATTAACACACAATTCACAATTAAAAAAAAAAAAAAAGATCCCACAGCTTGTCCCTTCAGGGGTTGCCACAGCAGAATATGTTCCACACATTGATTTGGTATGTGTTTTTATGTCGGATGCCCTTACTGCCACCACCCTCCCATTTTAGCCAGCCTTGGGACCAGAATCAAGATCACCCTTGGTGGATGGGTGGGGCAACATATGGTAGGGTGGGATTTGAACCTGCTGCCTTCTGCATCGTAACCCAATGCTCTACCACTGAGCCAACAGGTCATCATATTCAAAATGTTACCCATTTTTTATCTGTTAGCTAACTTTATTGATATGATTGATTAGCATCAATTCTTAATCAAAAATGAAGTATTGTAATAAGTATCTTAATTTTTGATTAAGAAATGATGCCAGTTAACAATTCTCTTCACTGTGTACTTTGGGCTCCAGTGCGCACATATTTTTTTTCTTTTTTAGGTTTCAAATCTTATTGCTACAAACGAGGTTCTTCTGGAGCAGAACGCCCAGTTCCGAAGCCAGGCCAAGGTGATGACACTTTCGTCGACTCCTGCACCCACTGAGCAGAGTCTGGCACCGCCTGTGGGTGCAGTAAGTTCCTACAATCATAGCATCGCCCAGACTCACACCACCCTGAGCAGCGCAGGACTGCAGCCTAGGCCGGTCACTCAGCAGGACCTGGTGGCTTCCACTGGTGCCCCTGCTGCGCCGCCAAATAATGCAGCCCCACCTACAGCTCCTCCACCCCACCTTAACCCTGAGATCACCCCCCTCTCAGCTGCCCTTGCACAGACCATTGCCCAGGGCATGGCACCTCCTGTATCTATGGCACCAGTGGCTGTTTCTGTTGCACCTGTAGCCGTGTCCATGACACAGCCTCTGCCTGGGATCACCATGAGTCATGCAACCACCCCGATGGTGTCATACCCCATTGCAAGTCAAAGCATGAGGATCACCACTCTGCCTCACTAACTGATTAATTTTTAGGACTATAGCACCCACAAGTCAGATCGTAGCATCCTCAGTGGGGATTTTTAACACAGATGGTCTTCTTTTAATGTGTATAAGACTGAACTGGTGACAGGAACAAAGAGCATGGTATAGAAACTTATCCACCAGAGGGCAGGATAGAGACGGCACTGTTGATCCTCTGTCACTGGTGAGCAATGAAAATACAGACTGACTGACCTGTGAACTCTGGCAAAGGTCTGAGTGCCAAAGGAATCTTTTCAACCATAGGCACTAAAAAGACAATAAACTGAAAATATGTGCATTCTTCCATAGTGTTTGAATGGTTTTTGCAAGACTGCTGTGTTATCCTCGTTTGGAATTGAAGACTGTAGAAGCAGTTTATAGTTTTTGGGGCGGATTGCTCTGCTGTAAATTAACTTTGGTACTTTGCACATTTAAAAATAATACCAATCACAACGGTAAATCTTGCTTTGTGTCTCAATTGGTTTATTGCATTCAGGTATTTTTATATACTTTTATGAGGTATGAGTTATTTCCCAGACATTTTCTAGCACAAAACGCTAATGTTAATCCTATTACTTGCATTGTCTGGGTGGAGACACGTTGTGTAAACTTGAAAATAATACTCTTTGTCTCTTTGTTCCCATCCACTTGTTTGGAGAGCCACAAGGAACATTTGCTGCTGGCTTACCATAAGGAATGTCAATCACTCGGCTAAGGCCTGTGCACCTATGATGTGTTTAGGGATTGAGGGAGAGTATGGTGTCTGCTGTTGTAAAGTAAACTGGAGCAGCACACAGTATTGCTAATCAGTGTCTGCAGGACTGAACTACAATGTTCTCCTTTGAAAATAAGCAGTGCTGTGCTTCTTTCGGTAGGTAAAGTTGCTTTTTAATCGACGGCGAAAGCGAATACATGAATATTATGCGTTATGCGACTGGAAAGGTTTTTGCTAACGTAATGCTGCAGTAATTACGGTAATAACGAAGTGGTCGCCAGCAGCGAAACAGTCAAGTATGCGATTTGGTCCAGTGGGCGTGTTTCAATGCAGCTAACGGGACCGTGAGGAGTAGAGCTTTGTGTCTGCCAACGGTACTATTACTTCTTGCTGAACTGTGCTTGTTCGCTAAAAACGGGTTTAGCCCAGCGACAGTAAACACATTTGAGTATCACTGGAGAGGATGCGACAGTGAACTACACCGCTGTTTGTTTTTTCGCATGGTAAGTTGGAAACGAAATGTTAGTCAGTGTAAAGGCCACATAAACACACTTTAACTGTGATTCCTATTTTGTCAAACGGTAACGTCTTAGACGTTGGATTCGGAAACTACCACTATGCAGAACGACAAACCGGAGCCGAGTGAACGCAAGGTCGATGAGGGTCCGAACACAGGCAAGATCGAGAAGAAAGCACAGAGTGCGGCGATAGAAGACGCTCCCAAGCCGAAGGGGGTAAGCGCAGTCGCGGTGCTCTGGACGTTTGGGAAATGTCTCGGCGCTTTACTGCCTGTCTATCTGGCTGGTTACTACCGGGTCAGCACCAGCCTCTTGGTGTGCGGGATGATGGTCTACACGGGATGGAAACATGCCCGAGAAGCCAAAGAGACACGTCTGAAGTCAGCCATGCAGCTGCTGGACGACGAGCAGGAGCACGCGTCCATGAGAATGTCTAAGATCAAACGCGAGCTACCAGCGTGGGTAAGAAAGTACCACACAGTTGCACGGCTGCCAGCAAAGGTCTATGCACACCGTCGCATCAGTGTCCTTCCTGAACACACTTCAGTCCAGAGTCAGAAAAACCTCACATTACGTAACGTTGTAGCAGAATCAACCCACAATTATCCCTAAAATGTTGTTCCGGCAGAGAGGAACTTGAAAGGTGTTATTAAAATGTCCTGCGAATCGTCATTTTTATGGAATCGCACAATAGTCTGTCCCTGAAAAACTTTGTCTCGTACCAGAAAATGGTTTAGGGAATCGCTGTTTCCCATGATTTACGTCTCTATAGGCAGTAAGAACCTGTACTTGAAATTCTTGGAAATATTTCCTGTGCTGAAGGTCTTTTCTTATGCAGTCTTATGCACTTATACATCATCATTTCCTAAAGATTCTCCTGATTTGCATTTTGAGTTAAAAAGCTTTGCAAAGATGTGTTTTGGAATAATTACACCTGTAGTTTTACCTGAAGGTGTCTGGAAAATTGGTAAGAAGTAAACTAGTCTTGATTTGCAAGTAATATAGTATGCGTATGTACCCAAAATGGAAATCTTGAAACCCACATGAGTTTGTGTTGACTCAGAACATCTGGCAACACCCAAACGAGCCTCCCTGGATACCTGAGTGAGTGATTTCTGTAATTACCCAAATAAGATAACAGACTCCTCCTTAAAGTATTAAAAACAGTTACCTCTATGCTGTTTCTAGTGCTGCTCCCCTGCATGCATAACAAATGACCGGATTTCTCTAAGAGAATCCTATGAAATATAAATGGAGAATACCTTTCAAGCACTTATATTTCAAATGTATCCTCACATGTGACTTTTATGCAGAGATAAAACATATATAGTTGGTCCATGTAGTTGATAGTTACTGCACTTACCAGTTTGCCTTTTTTTTCTTCATTTCAAAATACATTTCACACATTAGCAGTGCTATTAATGATATTTTCAGACCTGCACCGGTTATGGCTGATTCATATCCAGATCCTATTGTATTTTAACTGGGCTCTGTGCACACTCATTGTATTTCTTTCCCTTTAGGTCAATTTTCCAGATGTTGAAAAAGTCGAGTGGCTGAATAAGGTAAACTCTTCTCACCTTATGACTTTACACAAAGATGGTGTTTATTCCTATATTATAAAGAAAGGCCCCCATAAAAAAAGGGACCCCTCTCTATTAAATGGCACAGCTGTTCTGCTGATTGACATTTTGCAATGTATGCTGGGGTATTAAGTGCTGGGACCTGATAGATGGTAGCATTGTGGCTGTTGCTCCCACTTCCGTAAAGACCACACCCCTATTGGTGTATCCACTTTGTGCTGCAGAGCTCGGTCTGGCCACTGCCAGGCAACCTTCTCAACATTTCCATTTCATTGCAGACTGGTTAACAGGAAAGGGGGGGAGGGAGTTACTCAGCCCACCAAACTAAATAAAGCTGCAGTTATAGTCCCCCACCTTTAACCATTGTAGCATTTGTGGCACAGATAAACAAGGGCCATTAATATTACCCACAGATATTAAGGTATTTGTGCTAACACGATCATGAGCTCTGAGTGCCATAGGGAAGACGGAGCAGAAGTTTGAGCTTGGTTACTGACGTATAGATCAGCAGATTTTCCTGTTGCTCAGGCTTTATCCTCCACAGAAGCAGGCGGCTGATGACTCACTCTCCAGTTATGCCAGACTGTAACAAACTGTTTTGTTTTTTTTATTCCAGAGTCACTGCCACACAACCAGACACTGCCTCTGCTTTCAGATTCTTTCCCAGGAAGAATGCATTATAAACCAAACATGTTTACATAGCAACACTATTCTCCAAAAGTGTTAAACACTCCTACATGTCGAGCACAGGGTTTAATGTGCCAAATGAAAAGACCCAAATCAAACTAGTACACACTAGAAGTTTCTCAAGTCACATTTCTATTTCATTTAAGTGTTTCTATTTTCTGCTATGTTATACTTTGACTTTACTACATTTCAGAGGCAAATATTGTACTTTTACTCCAATACATTTATTTCAGAACTATATAGTTTCTAGTTAAATTTCAGATCCAGATTATTAATATAAACTACAGTATAACAAGATTTTATTGACCCTCATTGTAAAATCTAAAGCTGCTTAGCACATACTAAGAATTAAATTGGAATTGTTTATATCCAAGTGTGATCATCAAAACAGTTTATAAGGTTATTAAAATAAGCTCCATCGTTACCAGCTGCAACAGTGATGAACTCCATAATGGATAAATAATTATAATAAAATTATACCATGTTCTTTGTTGTGAAAAGAGCTCTTTTTTTTTTTACTATTTTCAACAATCTCCAACAATTCCAACAAGGGATTGCCTTCATTCACCATAATGTCGATCATTCCCAAATCTGATTTAGACCTCAATTGTTTTCTGAAAACAATTAGAACCGAACAATACTATGGGCAAGTTTAAGTGAGGAAGAAACATGTCAGTGCAGCAGACTGTTTTAAATATTTCATTTTCAAATGGCAACAGAATGAGTTAAGTCACGATCATGACTGGTTGACATTATGGTGAGTACAGACAATTCACTGTTGGCTTCAGTCTCTGTATGGGAATTGCTGAAACTTGTAAAATTACTTAAAAACACCAGCCTTATCCTTTAAAAGATGTTGTTTTTGTAGTGTATGTTATGTTGGCACATGGTTATAACCTTTTGCTGTGTGGCACGGTCAGGTGCTGCAGCAGGTTTGGCCCTTTGTTGGCCAGTACCTTGAGAAGCTTATGGTGGAAACCATCGCTCCATCTATCCGAGCCTCAAGCAACCACCTTCAAACCCTCAGCTTCACGAAAGTGGACATGGGAGACAAGGTGATGCAACTGATACCCTGACTAGAAAATTACACTGCTGTGAAGATTGACAAGTGATGTTTAGTGTTTAATGTGTGCATCGAATGTTTGCTTCAGGCCATGAAGGTTGTAGGGATCAAGGCACACACAGAGAATGACAAGGGACAAGTCCTGCTAGATCTGTATATCAGGTGAATGTCGTTTGTCGGTCACCATCATCTTTGTATAACTACATTTTGAGTGCAATAGTGACATTTTTGTTCTTATATCCTCAGCTATGTTGGCAATGCAGAGATCAATGTTGAGGTGAAAAGATACTTCTGCAAAGCTGGAGTCAAAGGAATACAGGTTTTTCTTCTTATTAAGCTCAACACTATTAAGTTGTAAAGTTATTGATCAACAACATTCTGTATAAGGCCTATTTCAAAGTGTTTTTTTTTTTTTTTTAAGTTTAAGGCTTAACTGAAATACATACAATGCCTGCCCTTGTATGTAGGTTAAATTTCACAGACAATATTTCTGTTTCTCTGTCTTCAGCTCCATGGGATGATGAGAGTGATTCTGGAGCCTCTGATTGGAGATGTGCCCATAGTGGGTGCTGTCACTATGTTTTTCATTCAAAGGCCGGTAGGTCCATCTGCAGTCACCTCTGTTTGTTGCGCTCTCAACTCTCATTCCTTCGACTAATCATCTATCTCATTTTAGGTCTAATATGCTTTTAGTGATATTGATTTCTAATCCATCCTGATTGATTTGCAGCATACTGCACATTCTTCTTTCTAATCTCTTCCCAGAAACTAGATATCAATTGGACTGGACTGACTAATTTGCTAGACATCCCTGGACTAAAGTGAGTCATCCAAAAATAACTTGTATTTTCATCAGTAACTTATAATAATCATTTAATAAATGTTTGAATCAAGTGGTTTCATATTAGAGAAATTACAGCAGTATAATTCTGCCAACACGTTATTATCTCCTTTGCCTCAGTGTCATGTCAGACAGCATGATTATGGATGCCATTGCGTCCTTCTTGGTTTTGCCCAACCGTCTAGTTGTTCCCCTGGTTCCTGGGCTTCATGTGGCCCAACTTCGTTGTCCTTTGCCCAGGGTAAAGCTTAAATGTACACCTTCAGATTACCACATAACTTCACATTTCAGTAAAGACCTGTGTATTAAACCTAGATGCTGTTTTTCTTTCTCAGGGTGTGGTGCGTATACATCTAGTGGAGGCACAGAACCTAGCAGCAAAGGACAACTATGTGAAAGGGGTCATGGCTGGCCTGTCTGACCCTTATGCCATATTGAGGGTGGGCCCTCAGACCTTCACCTCCAAACACCTTGACAACACAGACTCTCCCAAGTGGGGAGAAATGTATGAGGTAAGTAGGATACAGAATTTTATGGAGTCTGAAATGTGTCATCACTACTCTAAATGCACGTTTAGATTTATTGAAAGATTCATTGTTTGTCACATTTGCATTTGATATCACATCATTTCACTGTGTTTTGTACTGAGGGATTAGTCTGTTATGCTGCTGAGAATTTTCATTTTCATTCACAAAGTCACAGCATCCATACAAATCCTTCCATCAGTTTTCATTTCCTTATATGTGTCTGGTACATCAGGTTATAGTCCATGAAGTGCCCGGTCAAGAGTTGGAGGTGGAGGTATATGACAAAGACCCAGACAAGGATGATTTCCTGGGCAGGTACACATGTATAGTTCATGTCTCTTGTGCACCTACTATTTGTTGAAACACCTTTCATCTGTCATTTTTCATATTAGGGAATAAAATAAATCTATTCATCTATGATATTACTTTTCTAACCTATCAAGATTCATTTTCATCGGTATATTTAAAGTAAATCTCTCTAACACTTTTCCTGCTTATAGAACCAAATTGGATTTGGGCATTGTGAAGAAATGTATAGCAGTCGACGATGTAAGTGAAGTACTATTATCAACTCAATCAACACAGTAAGTCATAAAAAAATTAAATCTCTGGATAAAAATGTTTTTACAGTGGTTCACTTTGAAAGACACGGAGTCAGGACGAGTTCATTTCCGACTGGAGTGGTTGGCCTTGCTGTCTAGCACTGACCAACTAGAGCAGGTTTGAGTCACTCACTTCCAATGATACATTAAATGTTATGTGTGTTATTAAGCACTCTTAGTTTGAAACAGTTTTTGTGTTGGTTATTATTCTGCAGACCATAAAGAAGAATGAAAGTGTGACCAGCAAGAATGCCCATCGACCCTCTTCAGCCATCTTGGTTGTATATCTAGACAAGGCTGAGGCACTTCCTGTGAGTTCTTCCTGTGTGCCAAATAATGTATCTCCACCTTCTCTGCCCACATTTTCTGCTGAACTCATAGCTGCTTCCTGTGTTCGTTTCTGTGTGTGTGTGTGTGTGTGTGTGTGTGTGCATGCGTGTGTTGTTAAAACTAAGGTAGAGCTGTAACTGATATCTCTTTGACATTCAACAAAGTTGTTGCCTCAGGCTCCAACCTTGCTGAATCTGTTGTGTTGTGGATGACTGTGTCTATCCAAGGCTGTTAATCTCACATCTTCTCCTGTGCAAAACGTCAGGTATTATAGCAGCATTGAGAAAATCTTTAGAGTAAAACTCAGTGTTTGTGGTTTCTTTGATGCAAAGTTTTACTTCCTGATCGTGCCATGTGTTATGCTGCTTCCTTTTAGTTATTTGTGCTGTTGCTATGGTGCCCTTATACGCAACATTATTCATATAAACGACATGTTGTCACAATGGCAGATAAGTCATAGCTCTGCTGTGTGCAGATATATAGGGCATTGTTTTCATGGTTTACAGTGTATTTATAATTGTAACTATGAATCTTTAAGATGAAGAAGGGGAATAAAGAGCCCAATCCCATTGTGCAATTCTCTGTGGAGGACATCACTAAAGAGAGCAAGGTATATCTCCTGAAAAAGTTACATTACAGCACTGTAGATTGTCCCAACTATTCTCTTTTAAATGCATCCAGCACTTCTGAATTGACTTGTTTAATTCTCTCTTTAGACATGTTACACAACTATTAATCCAGAGTGGGCAGAAGCTTTCACCTTCTTCGTCCATGATCCTCGCAAACAGGACATTAAAATTCAGGTACAATCTAATAAACTACTCAACACAAAACGTCGTGGTTTTTTTTTTTCCCATTGTGGACACAGTTGTTACATTTTTAATTTGGCTTTTTTTTTCTGTGTTAAATTAATCAGGTGAAGGATGCTGACCGTGTGCAGACTTTGGGCACTCTGAACATCCCTTTGACTCGTCTGCTGTCTAATTCTAATCTTTCTCTGGACCAGTGGTTCCAGTTGGACAACTCTGGATCTGCCAGTCGCATTTATATCAATACAGTTCTCAGGGTAAAAAGACACATTCACTAACCCTGTACAGCATAACACTAAGTATTAACTAAGAAAATCATGCACAAAGTAGGAGCTTATTAATTAAAGTATATCATCAGAAATGTATTTCAATGTCTCAACTGTCTCCTTTGTTTCCTGTAACATAGGTTCTGTGGTTAGATGAGGAAAATATACTGTCTGATGTGTCATCTAATCTGGCAGCTGGACTGTCCAAACAGTTACCCCAGCAGACCTCCCCTCACCCAAGCTTTGCCACAGAGGTAGAGGAAGACGGTTAGAGTATCTATGTGCAGTTATATTTTCAAAGTTTGAGCCTAACATAACATGTTAATTTTTTTAGGGATTGCTTAGAATTCACCTGTTGGCTGGCCAGAATCTTGTTCCAAAAGATAACATGATGGGAGGTATGGTGAAAGGCAAAAGTGACCCTTTTGTCAAGATCAACATTGGGGGTGAAACCTTTACAAGTCATGTTATCAAGGGCAGTCTTAATCCTTCCTGGAATGAGATGTATGAGGTAAATAACCGGAAGCTATCGAAAGAACATGGTTTTGCTGTGGAGTTTTAAACATGATTGATGCTTGGATGTGTTTATAAATGTATTGTACAATTGGCTTAAGGGGGTCCTTTGAAATTTGTCTTTGTTCACCCCTTAGGTGATTCTAAGCCAGCTGCCAGGCCAGGGGCTACATGTAGAGGTGTTTGATAAAGACATGGACATGAAAGATGACTTCATGGGCAGGTAGCTATATTTGCCCAATTTTCACAAATGCTATTCAGATTCAAGAATATACAATTTAATTTAGTTTCTCTTGGCATACAGGCTGAAGATCAGTCTGAAAGACATCATTGATTCTCAGTACACTGACCAGGTGGGATCCTTCAGCCAAACTCACTCATGTATATTAAGTTCAAGGTGTGTGGTTAGGGTAATGCCAAGACGAAGGCCTGACTCTGGGTTATGAATAATCTATACTGTAAGTTATTTTGGTATGACTCCCAAGTGCATTTGTCTTTATTGCTGGCTTGAACAGAAACATTCAGAATTTTAGATTATTGTACCTTTTCCTAAAGTAGAAAGAAAAGGTACAAACATGGATATTCTTACATTTCTAAAGTTATGTAGTGAAGCAGCTCTACATGTTTCTGTTGTTTGGATCAGACCCAGTACTTCCATTGCCAACATAGTTTCTCTTTATTTCTCAGTGGTATACTCTCAGTGATGTGAAGTCTGGTCGAGTTCACCTTGTACTGGAATGGGTTCCATTAGCCTCAGTATCAGACAGTTTGGATCAGGTCAGTATTTTCAGATCAAGTCAGATTATTGGAGACTTTGTGGTAAGATTAGTTCATACTCACCAGTTCTTTTGTGTGGTTTTAGGTTCTTCAATTCTATTCCAGACAGTCGTACCTAAACAAAACGGTTCCCTCAGCGGGCCTATTGTTTGTATTCATCGAGCAAGCAGATGGCTTACCGGTGGGTGTTTCTTTACTGCTGCAAATGACAACCTCTAGCAGTTAGCCTTTGATCTCTCATTGTCTGTTGTCTTTGTACAGTTGAAAAAGAGTGGAAAAGATCCAAAAGTGGGAGCAGAGCTTACTCTTGGAGAAACCTCCCGCAAAACTACAGTAAGATGCCTAACCATTTTCAGATAATGCTGTACCATTACACAGTGCTAACAGTGTAAAAGTAGAGTAGTTTGTCACTAATAGTGACTGACCCTGATATTTCTTCTGAAGGTGTCGGATCGCACCACATCACCTCAGTGGAATGAGGCTTTCTGTTTTCTAGTTCGAGACCCCAGAGAAGACATTCTTAAGGTCAAGGTACGTTGTCTTCAACGCCCAGTCAAAGTACTATCAATGCAAATAGTTTAGTATCTGATAAATGTAGTCATATGGTAACACCATGTCTTATGTTTTTATTTAGCTATCCCACAGCTGGACCCTGCCTATTGGTTCCCTGGTGGTTCCTATTAAAGAGCTGCTATCTGAACCAGAACTGGTCCTGGACCAGTGGTTCGCTCTGGATGGAGCCTCACCTGAGAGTCAGGTTCTTCTGAGGGCTGAACTTAAGGTAGGATAACTCTGTCCCTTAATTCATCATTGTCTTTTTCTCAATACATATGGCTACAAACAATTTCTGTCTTGTTTATGTCTGTTGTACTTTGACATCTCTTTAAGTTTTTATCTGTCTCTGTATTTATTATTTATTTTATTCTGCGTAGCTGTTGACATTCTTTTTCCTTACTGTGTGCCTTAGACTCTATACTGATGCCTATCTATACTTATATTTCACCGTCACAAGGCTTCGAAATCAGGACTGTTACAAAGAATACTAAGAAAGTGAAATAATAATATCGACTCACCTCCAGATGCTGATTCCTAGCAGATGCCCTGGGATCTCTGACAAGCCTAAGGTCACTTCACTGTCAGATTCTTCCGGTGCTAAAAAAAAAACGGAGACAGACGTAGTCCTGAGGTGAGATATTTCATTTCAAAAAGCCATTTTTAAAAAATCCATTTTTTCCATTGTTTCATAAACTTCAAGCAACTGTTTGCATTTAGGTCAAGTTCAATGGACACTCCTCCTGTGGAGACTGTTGTCTCTGGAGTGAATGCTGAAGAAGATGCTGATGTAAAGAAAACTGCTGCTGACGTGACTGAAAAAAAGTTGGAAGAATTGCCAGGCCCTGCCATAGCGCGCCCTCATCAAACATCTCCCGATCTCAACTTTGCCAGTGAGGTAACAAAAATGGTGATCCACAGTCTATCGAATAAAGATAGAAGAAACAGGACATAACCTGATCATAACGACAATCGATCCCTTTCTGTAGGGGTTGCTGAGGATCATCCTACTGGAGGCCCAGTGTCTGATAGCCAAAGATAACATGATGGGTGGTATGGTGAAGGGCAAGAGTGACCCCTATGCCAAGATCAGTGTTGGAGAGGTCACGTTTAAAAGTAATGTGATCAAGGAGAATCTGAACCCCGTCTGGAATGAGATGTATGAGGTGTGTAGACAGGACTTTAAAATTTGCATTCTCTTAAGCATTGTTTCATATAGGGATTGCAGCGACAACCACCTAATTTTTATTGTTAACCGTCTTAACTGCTTCATGTTCTTATGTTAGGTGGTGCTGAAGCCTCAGTCAGGGCAGGAGGTGCAAGTAGAGGTGTATGATAAAGACATGGACAAAGATGACTTTCTGGGGAGGTGAGGCCTAATGTTGGGGTTTCTAGTTTTTCAACAATGATGTCAGAATGTATCATTTACTAATTTTTTTCTAAGATTCGTCTTTAATTTGTTCTTAAAAAAGGCTTATGTTGTAATCATGCTGTGTTCTTAAACTTCAGAAATTACTCTCACCCGTCTTCTTAGAATGATGAATTTCATTACCTTGTAAGTTGAAAGTGTGTTCTAGTTGTTCTTATTTAGCATATGTAAACCCCCTGCCAGTGCTAATAAAAAGGCATGAGACTTCTAGGCTGTGCACACACAGGACTTTAGCACAGAAACGGGCAAATGTTGAGGAAGTCAACTGCTACACAACATCTAAAGAATGTGGATCACTAGACTCTCAATTTAAAAAAAAAAAACACTTAAGTAGTTATGAAACGGGGATCTGCTGCAGAATCGAATAGCGAGTGAGCTTTAGTATCTACAGTAGTGGATATAAAAAACACAAATGCCCAGAAAAAAATGCATCCGGCTATTTTTCAAGGAATACTGGATCTGGAGATTGGCATGCAACTAAGTAAGTTTAAAAAGGCTGATTTCAAATCAGAGAGAAAAAAGGTAGAGAAGTGTCTGTCAGTGGAGTGGATTCACAGCTTGTTGTGGTGGTGACAGAGAGGGAAGTGGTTTACCACGTTTCATGGTGAACTTGTGCAATATGAATTGTGTTAGTGTAGTATTTATTCATTTTAAAAGACCATAATGGTTTGTAAAATATTGAAAATTATAACTTATTAGAATGTTTAAGAAAACTCATTAACCAATTGTTTTGCACACTGGTGAATGTCAGAATCCTAATGAAAACCTGCTTAACTGGATTTTAGGAAGTGAATTTAAGGAAGAATTTTTTTTTTTTAAGAATGGCCTATTGTCTCAGAATTTAATTGGTGAGGCTACATTTCAGATAGTGTGTTTGACACATTTCTTTAAATATTTTCATGCATTTTCTTTTTCCCCAATGGACAGATTAAAAATCAGTGTGGCAGATATCATTCATTCACAGTACACAGACCAGGTGAGGATTTCTTGCTTTCTGTAAGTATCTGGTCCTCTGGTGTAATCATGGGGTTTGATTCAGTAAGTTTGTGTCTCTGCTTTAGTGGTACACCCTGAATGACGTGAAGTCTGGAAGTGTTCGTCTCATTCTGGAATGGGTTCCAGTGGTTTCTCATGATAACACCCTTGACAAAGTTAGTAAATCTTTTTTTTAATAATTAGTTTCTTAATTTATCTATGTGCATCTTTACAATCTTTATCTCCTACACTGCCCATTCTTGTTTCGTGTTAATTCAAATAAGATCCCCTGTGTAGTTAATTAATTCTGCTGAGTCACTCTAATGTATTTTTTTATTTGAATTACTGCTGCAGGTAATACAGCTACAATCCCTCCAGTCTTACCAGAACAAGGCAGTTCCCTCTGCAGCCCTGCTCTTTGTCTATGTGGACAGAGCCCGGTCATTGCCTGTGAGTCCCTATACACTGTTTGAAATTACACTGTGTATTCTAGAAATTACCATTTGAGTTATAAATGAATAAAGGCTTTAAAAGCATGTGTTGGTAATAAGATACTCTAGATATTGTTGTCCTGTATTTTGTTTTTTAACAGGAAGTTGCATAATGATTTATAGTTGCTGTCACAAGTTTGTGGATTATACACCCAGCAGGACCCATTCACAGACAACCAAGCATACGGGCAGATTTGGCTTATCAGATGACTTCAAATGCAGCAGACAGGCCTACACACTATCCAGGCAAACAACACTGTTCAGGGAGAACTGGGGGTGAAGTAAGAGGATGTCAGAGCTTGTCATTGGCAGGCAAAAAGTTCGTAAACAAAGGCAATAGATCAGCAGGGCAGGAAATTAAAGTTCAATGTTACTGAGCAGAAGATTCAACAACTAAATAGACAAAAAGAGGCAGGTACCATGAGGAAATGGGTTTAAAAAAAAAAAAACAATTGTCAAAAGACAAGGGTAAAAGGAACGGTTTCTATATTAGGGAAATGATTAGTGAATAAGAAACAGGTGATGAATAATGGAATTGAAAAACGGGTGCAAGTAGCAAGGACAGAGTCAGGTGTTTAAATTAGGAAAGGGAAGATCTGGAGACCTCTCGAGGTTGGATGGGGAACAGCACCCCAAACAACAGAGGTCCGAGGAAATAATGAAGTGAGTGTGTGTGGAAACAAAGAAACTGCAAAAAGAGGACAGGGCCAGGACAGGAGGCATGGAGGGTCCTTTAATTACAGTGAATACAAACTACTCACAAATTGTACATGTACTGTCTTTTCTGTGTTTAGTTTAAGAAGAGTGGAAAGGAGCCTAAGGCTGGAGCTGAGCTTGTTTTTGGTAAAACATCCCACAAAACTAAGGTGTGACACTGCTACTATATACACATGAAACACACACAAACAATCTTTGGCTGCAACTACTAATTATTTCAATTATTATCATATTAGTTAATATTACTATGGATGTATTGTGATAAATGACCAAATGCCACTGTGTCTAAACATTTAAAAGATTACTTTGTCACTCATTTTATCATTTTATCATTTTATGTTATTAAGTGCAATAAATAAATAAAAAGAATGAATGAAAGTGCTTCAAGGAATTATGGTTTACCCACACTTTCCCTTTCTTCTGTCTGAAGGTGTGTGATAGCTCCAGGTCGCCTCAGTGGAATGAGGCATTCTACTTTTTGGTTAGCGACCCCAATAAAGAGATGCTCATAGTAAAGGTGAATATACTGTATCCTCGCAATAATAAACACAAACGAGACATAAAGCCAGCAGAGATTGTCAGAAACCTCTCAATGTGTTCGTGTCTCTGTAGTTGTCCAGTGCATGGGACCAGCCAATGGGATCTCTGGTAATTTCTCTGAGAGAGCTGCTCTCCAAGCCAATGCTGGTCCTGGACCAGTGGATGCATCTGGATGGAGCTTTACCTGAAAGTGAGATCTTACTGAGGGCTGAACTGAAGGTATGAGAGCACACAGACACAGGAGATTGTTACCGTTGTCTTTGATACCGAGAATAACTTACTGGAAAATTGTTGCTCACAGATCCTTAACTCAAGGATGACTGAAGCTCCAGAGCCTTCAGTAACTGGCTCAAAGATGGTCACCAGCACTGACACCACATTCATAACAGCTAGTGAGAAAGAAAAAAACTCACAGCTGCCAACACTGCACGACACAGCTGGGTGAGGGCTTTGTAGCTGGTTTGCTAATGCACACATCAGAACTGAAGCTGTAGCCTAATTCAGAAATCATCACCATCCACACTACTCACTTCTAGTCAAATACCGTATTCTATGAAAATAACTATACACCAGGCACAGAACAAGTGTGCAAGTTCTTTTTTAGCCTAGGGAAGCTAAAAACAACAACCAAATTCTTGTTAGTTATAATATGAACTCTTTAGTTACAGCATTTCTGTTGTGTTCTTACCACCTCTGTGTGCTTTCAGTTCTGTATCCATCCAGTCTAAACAACCGGAAGCAGCACAAGCAGAAGCTGTACACTCCACAGAAAAGGCTACTCCTGCCGAACCACCTGTCGTTCACACTGTACCTGATACATCTGCTGCTGCTGCAGTGAGTCATTTCACACAATAGTCTTTGCTTATTCTCTCTGTTTGTGCCTTTATAACCTCAGTGTAAATTTGTTCAGCAGGAGAAAGAACCAATAGACACGGAGAAGCGTCCCACGCAGTCCGACGCAGCAGTTAAAGCAGGCTTCAAACCACAGCAAAAACAAACAGAGGGGTGAGCTGCACATTGCATATTTTCTTTATCCTTTTTATTACCTCCTCCATACTACTTTCGATAAATACTAATAGGGAAATTATTTATACAATTAGATCTTGAGGTCTAAGTAAAGGACCAAAATAAAAACTGTGATCGAACCGTTTGAAGGTTTATATGACATGCAAAGAATAAAGAATTTATTTATTTATTTATTTTATTTTTTTTTGCATTTCCAGTTCAGAAAATAAATTTGTGGCCTTCACCATGTTAACACGAAAGTACAAAAGTTTAAATCTCCCTTTGATCATTTCCAGTGAAGGAAGCATTTAAATGGTTTGATTTACTCGTGAGAGACTGGTTCAAGTAAATCAACTTAAAGTCATTATTTACCTGTTAGAAATAGAAATAGGGCTTTGCGTTAAGTTTTCACCAGAATATGAAAATTGGGGAAACCTGGCATCGGAATTAAAATAATTTATCAGGAATCAATTTGTTATTTTTTTTGTTATTTTCAAATCGTGGCCAGACTGCTAAGGAGAAGGTCAAGGCACTTTTAAACACATTGGAGAAAACATATTATTTATATCTAGAGCAAGATCAGGAAGACTAAAATTGACCACACCATTAGAAGATTACTACACCAAGGTCTGTTTATTGAGAGATAAAAAAACAACTTAATCAGACACCGACAAAAATGCAGGACTCCTTTAAGCAAAAATGTACTGTCAACTCTCAAGAGTTCAACCTTCTTTTCCCTCTGGAGAAGTCGTTTGGATACTGCATCTATTGACATGTTGTAACTGTGTGATTCTAAATTCTAAAACATTTATTATTGTCAGGTTTGCAGGAATATTAAACACACAATTTCAGTATAGAAGTTCTCTTTTGGTTATCTCCACCTAAGAAGAAACCAAACATTAAATATGTTCAAGGTCTTCACTGTTTCTGTTTGCATGAATCTAGTGCTGGCCTAGGTAACCTTGCCCAGGCCACATTGCCTGGTCTGCCTGCTCAAACTGTGGGGCCAGTGGAGACTGAAGAAATCCCCAAAGCTGGTGAAGTTCTACCATCCCACACCACCCCAAGCCCGGACTTTGGGAAAGAGGTGGGTTAGTTTATGTCATGATTGGCAGGGTGGATGTTGGGCTTCCACTGTGCTAATTGTCAGGGCTCCTTCTAACCTCTGTCTGATAATTGATTACATTAACCATCGAGATTTTATATATCGATCAGGGATAACATTATGACCAATTTTTAAGTTGAAAATGTCAGGAAGGTTTCAACCTGTATTGGATTGCATTAAATTGCACAGGTGGTCATAATGTTATGCTTGATCTGTGTATATTGCTCCTTTTATTTTGCAGTTATTTAATGGTGATTAGGGCTTGCAGGAAACACATGATAGGTTGCTGAGTCTCAGGTTGTAATGAGTGTTGTCCGTAGACTAGGTGTATTGAAATATCATGTCAAGTTCTGCTGGTATAATTCCATGTTCCTGTGTCTGTAAATATGTTGTGTAGTTTGCAGAACTGCTGCTTATCTGGTTGTCAAACACAAATAAAAACAGATGTCTGAACAGGAGCTCAAAATAAAAGTGCCGAGCATATTATTTAAACACTGTTCAGACGTGTGGTTGAAGGAGGCACCTTTACTACACAAAACAGATTTTTGTCTGCCTTTATTAGTTGCTCATTATTAAAAACACATCCTCTTGTTGTTTCCACTTTTTTGCTTCTTACTTTTAAACTTTGATCCCCCATGAATGCCTTGTACTTTACTTGGAATAATCAAATTCTGTTCTGCAGTCGTTCTGCCTGCATCTCTTTGGATTAGACATTTAGAGAAGGTACCTATTAAAATGGTAGTCATATCAGTCTAAATGCCTTTTACTATATGCAAGACTGATAATATGAGCTGAAGGTTAGCAAGCTACAGCTGCCGTTTGTTCAAACACTCCCTGTATGTTTTAAATCACTTAGTGTTCATCTTGCAGGGGCTGCTCAGGATTCACCTACTTGAGGCCCAGAATCTGGTTGCCAAGGACAACCTGATGGGGGGCATGATGAAAGGCAAGAGCGACCCCTACGTCAAGATTAACATAGGGGGTGTGATATTTAAGAGTCACGTTATCAAAGAGAATCTCAATCCAACATGGAATGAAATGTATGAGGTATGAAGTACTTTATGATGATGTTCAGTTTCACTGTATGTACATATACGTAAGAATAAAATGTACACTATATTTTACTGTGCAAATCTAGGTTTTGTTTGTTTTTAACAGATGGTTTTGAGGGGACATACCATCCAGGAGATTAAGTTTGAAGCATTTGATAAGGATATTGATTCTGATGACTTCCTTGGCAGGTGTGTGTCTTGCACATTTGTCTGTCTTGGTTAATCATTAGCTTTCTATACTGTATATCAATGCTAAGTATAGAGTCCAGTTTACATTAAATACCTCTAGAGTAAACACACCTATGACTTCAGTTTACTTTTTTTTTTTTTTTTTTTTTACTGAAATGCATCAGTGTGTAAAAATATAAATTTGTTTTTTTAATGTTGCATAGATTTTGCTTAAATACATTATCATAGGTTAACGTTTTAGTGAGAGGATGAAAGGTTCTGTTCGGGAAGTAAAACACTGTTTTCATGTTTGCAGATTCAGCATCAAGCTAAATGAAGTCATCAGATCACAATACACAGATCAGGTTAATCAGTATTAATTATTATTAGACAGAAATATTTTTCAATATATGTCACATGATCTCTAAGCTCTTTCGTGTCTTTTTTTTTTTTTTTTTTAAAGTGATTTTGTCTGTGTTTCAGTGGTACACTCTGAATGATGTGAAGACTGGACGAGTTCACTTGATACTGGAGTGGGTTCCTACAGTCTCACATTCTGTCAGACTTGACCAGGTTGCTGTTTTCTCATATTTGTAGCCTTTATCACCCACCAGTTTTAGCCTCACTAGTTATTAATCTTTTTTTTTTTTAAAAAAGCACCCGTAAGCATACCCAAGAAATCAGCCTACTAGATAGAGCTTTTGAGTCACATTTCAACAGGCAGAGCACATTATTGACATTGCAACATAATTATCAGACGTAACTGGCTGTGCTCCATGTTCCAGGTTCTGCAGCTTCAGTCTCTTCAGTCTTACCAAAACAAAGCTGTTCCATCTGCTGCTCTGCTTTTTGTCTATATAGACAGAGCACATTCATTGCCTGTAAGTCACCTGCTTTTAATTTACATGATTTTTACATATTATGACATTACATGTTAACTAAATGTATTTATCATATCTCAATCTCAAATGCCCCTCTCAATCTTATCAGCTGAAGAAAAGTGGAAAGGAACCTAAGGCAGGAGCTGAGCTTGTTCTGGGTGAAACAACATATAAAACCAAAGTGAGACTTTTCATTCTGAGTTTTACATCATCAGTCTGATGAGTACATTTAAATTTTAAATTTCTAACTCTATATGATTGTTTTTATCACCTTTTTAAGCTGTGTGACCGTAGCAGCAGCCCTCAATGGAATGAGTCTTTCTACTTCCTGGTTCATGACCCTAAACATCAGATGCTTGTATTAAAGGCAAGAACTTTTCCCCATGTATTTCTCCAAGTATCTCAATCTCAGCTGTTAAATATTACATTTCTTTGTGATTACACTTGGCATTTCCAACCTTTTACCACAAAATGTTACTGTTGATTCTCTCTTGTCCCATTGTAGTTGTCAAGTGGCTGGGACCAACCAATGGGATCTCTGGTGATTTCCGTCAAGGAGCTGTTGGCACAGCCACAGCTTGTCATGGACAAGTGGTTCGACCTGGATGGAGCCTCACCTGAGAGTCAGATCCTGCTGAGGGCTGAACTCAAGGTGAGAAAGCAAATTTGCAAACGCATTTGCATTTTACATACATTAAACACATAAGTATTAACACATTTTCCCTTTGTTGCTTTTCTGAATTTGTTTCAATAGATTCTAAATTCTAAAATGGTGGACATGATTAGTGCAGGGACTCTGCCCTGTTCTGCCTGTTCTGGAAATGGGCAGGTGAAGTTGTCACTTTCCTATGCCTCACAAGAGAGAAAGCTCATCGTCATCGTCCATGCCTGCAGGTGTGTTAACATCAATAATACAGGTGGAATTTACAGCTGTGATAAAGTACAGGCTTCAGTTCTGACTTATAGCCGAACAGCATCAGCTTTGAGAAGCCATGTTTCTGCAGCATCTGATCATGGACAAATTGTGGGGAAGAAAGGGCCAATCATTTTTACAAACTTACTACAGAAGAGTTAAGACTGTTTCATATATGAACTCTGGACAATGTTGTGAGAATTCAGCTTTGAATGTTGTCCAGAGTGTTTCGGAGATTTAATGCACAGCGGGAGATTGCCCAAGTAAGAACCGTCCTCACATGTAAAACTCTGCTTGATTTCTGTGCACGATCAGCACGCACAGGATTCACAAAATAATATAAAACTTAAGCAGTGTGAAACTGTTTTATTTACAGGACATCAGAGGTGTGTATCTAATAAAACACATTCCGTCACTTGACTACAGCCACAGTCATGTGATAGAAACATCATCAACGTGCCCACTTGCCCATCAACGAAGACCGCTCACTTTTAATCATCCTGATGAATCGGGAGAGGGCAGCGTGCGAAACGCATGAGCTAAAGTGCATAATACGGACATAACACTAGGGGGCTTGAAGGATAAAGTCCGGATAAGGTTGATGGCGTTTCACTCTGACATTTTTGTACATGCATGACCCCCTCCTAAAATAGTCCGGATAATGTCAGAATTCCATTGCATGTCTGACAGGGGCTTTAGACATGTCTGTGCTGTATGTTCAACTAAGCTATGCTCTCATTGGATTGATTTTGCAAATTCCTGAACTGCTGTTGCAGTTGAAATGAAGTCAACATAAGTGGATAGAAACCACAGTTGCATTAAAATAAACCTGCCTGTGTTTTTCTATGCATCTAGTGCTTCACTCTGACAAAGCGCCAATGGGTCAAAACAATAGTCTTCACTGAGCATTTGAACTAAGCAGACATTTGAGTGTCCAAGCCATCTATTTATTTGTTTAGTGTTTTCAAACAGTTGATTACATTACAATATGCCATCAGTTTAAACAAACTCTACCTTAACATTCTTCCATCCATTGTATGTAACTAATTGTTCTGTTTGGGTCACTGGGGGACTGGAGTTGTCATGGTGTGAAAGGGGGGGATGCACTCTGGACAGGTCACCAGTCTATATCAGGGCCAACACAGGGAGACGTACACAGACAGACAACCATTCAAACAGATTCAAACCTACGGGCTATTTTTTCAAAACATGCAAAGCACATGTTGCAAAATGAATTTGTACTAACAGATGTATTTTACTCCTCCAGTATATGTTGACTGGTCTTTAAACATGTTAAATTATAATCATAGGATGTAATTTCTTTTTCTGTGCACAGAGGTCTGTTGTCTCAAAGTAAAGATGGTGTAGACAGTTATGTCTCCCTCATGTTGCTGCCAGACAAAAACAAAGCCACCAAGAGGAAGACGGCAGTAAAGAAAAGAGAACTAAACCCACAATACAATGAGAGGTAATTAATTAAACTATTCCTGTACAAGTTTTTCTTATTTGGAAGGTCTTTATTGTAATTTCTATCTTTTGTCATCCTCTTTGATGCTTTCCTTAAGGTTTGAGTATGATCTGCCTGTGGAGGAGATTAAATTTAGATCCCTGAATGTTTCAGTGAAGAATAACTCGGCTTCGTTTAGGAGCCGTGACGTCTTTGGACAGGTCAGTCTTGATCTTGTTTTTTTTAAATAGTTTGTTGCTAGCCATTGCTATATCAGTGACGAATAAAACAGTGACACAGAGTAATCAAAGATTGTTGTTTACCATCCACTTTAGGTGCTGATCGAGTTGGCTCAGATTGACTTGATGTCTGGTGTCACAGAATGGTGAGCGGATCTTTCCACAGACTGCTTTGAAGCCGGTTATAGTGATGCTCCATCCATGGAAACATTTCAAACCATTCTTGAGGCATAAATCCTTCACTTGTGAATCCATGTTCCACATACTCAGCATTAAATCAATATAAAGACAAATACCCTTCTTCCATTGGAACTGTGAAGCTGTTGAGGAAGCCAAAAGCACAATACACATCATTTGAACTTCCTATGATTTGTGACAGAGAATGTCACTTGGAGGGGTTTTTTCCCCAACAGCAGAGAAATTTTAATCCAGGGATGTGGGAAAACATTAATAATACATGTATTCTCCAAACTAGAACAAGAGGAAGCAAGTTGAAAATTGAAATATTGTGCATATGTACAGACACAGAAAGTTAGTACCCCCTCTTTTAATTATAAGGGGTTTGTTTTTAGGTGTGGGGGGATAATAACATAATCTAAATCACCTGATAGTAGCGGGGTCTTAGTATTATGCAAATACAGCTACCCTTAGTGCCTCCATCGGCTACGCATCTAGGCGCTGCTACTCTAATCATCAGCCCCTGATGAATTGATCATCAGCAGGGTCTAAAAAAGCAGAAGTTTAGGCACTTTACTGGTCTGGAGCATTCAGTGTGTGCTAACACAATGCAAGTAGGGAAAGTCATAAGCAGTGGTTTTAGAGAAGTTTTCCCCCACAATCCTCTGTCTGAAAAGACACAAGCAAAACTGAGATTCACAAAAGTGCATCTGAACTAAGCACAATGTCCTATGAACAGATGCGACCAAAGCAGTGGTGTTTGTCCTTGATGCCCATTGCCATGTTTGGTGAAAACTCACACAGCATATTAGCAGAAACACCTCTTACCCACAGCAATGGAGGGGTGATGATTTGAGCTTGTTTTGCAGCCACAGGACCTGGGCACCTTGCAGTCATTGAGTTAAGCATCAACTCTATACCATAGTATTCTAGACGCAAGTGTGAAGCCACCCTCTGACAGCCAAAGCCTTGTCAACATTGGGTCATTCAACAAGACAATGATCTGAATCACACCAGTGAATCTACTGTACATCACAATGGTAGTTTTGGAATGGCCTAGTCACGGTCTAGACTTCAACCTAATTGAAATACTGTTGTGCATAGGCGGATGCCCAAACCCTCAATGAATGGAAGCAACATTGTAAAGAAGAATGCGGCATTTTCACATTCACATTTTCATTGTTTGATAATAAATATTACTTGGTGTTCATTAAAATATTGGCTCTGTTTGTTCCAGGTTCACGCTGAAAGATGAAGCTGAATAGACGCGCTGCTTGCTTGGATCTTATTACTCAGCCTGGCATTGTGCCATTGCTGCAACTCACGCTGATGCCTTTCGCCTGCCATCTTACAGTGTCACTGTGGCAGCCTTATCTACTTCCACCTGCTTTGTGTATTACCTTACAGTATAGAATTAAAATGCACTATATTTACATACATCTGTAATCTCACCAAAGAAAGGTAGAGTTATCAAGTTATCAAGATAAAGTTCTTTTTAGCTGAAGGTCACTTTAATATATGAATAAATAATAGTTTGAGTTGAGCAAGTGAAAGATGTAGAAGCCCAGAAAGCTTTGTTCTTTTATTACAAGAATCATATCTTGATTGAAGTGCAGTAACTTTGTTTAGTTACTTTCTTTTTAAGGATTTCCCAATGAATGATAATGGCCATACCAGTATTTTGGATATTTTGTATAACAGACTTACATTATTAAGTTATCTCTTACAGCTGTATGCATCTTCTGTTTCACTGCTATGGCCAAATAATTTCAAGTTACACCTTTGTCACAATTACATGGTTATGATTTTGTGTATATTTGAAAGAATGCATATCAGATTGGTTACTGAAAGATGGCAACAAATAAAATGATTCTACACATCCAACTGCTTTTGTTTTTGTTTTGTTTTTTTTTTTGTTTTTTTGGTGTTTAGAATGGGAAACCTTTTTATTTATATATAGTTTCTATAGTTACTGTAGTCTGAAGTGAAAAGAACTTCAGAATACATTCTTTTCTATAACATGGATGAGTTTTAATTGTTTAAAATTATACCTTATCTTCCAACTGAGAATAAAAAAATGACAATTGCAAATGATACAGAGCACCAAATGTAGTATGAATGTAGTACAACTGGGATAGAGCGAACCAAATAATATGAAATGATATTTAAAACAAGACATCCATTTTGTATGGACCAATGTGGTGCAGTAGCAGAATCTAATTTTATTCTTAGTATACATGATAGTCTTTCATGATGGTCTTTTAAAGTAATGCTAGTAAACAGTTGAGAATCTTGACCTTGGCTACCTTTAAACCGAAGTTAAAGGAATCAAGAAAAGCTAGTGGTTTTGGAGGGTTTTAGTGTTAGGGTTAGTATATAGGCAGCATTTACAGTACTTCATGCAGGTTGTTTCCTTAGTTTTTTGTTGGTTGACATTACACATGATCTGACTTTTGTTTACTTAAACTATTAAACCCACTGTTGTCAGGCTCATCATTTTTTTCACTACACCAGCACATAAAACATAAACCACTTGGGTTTGTTATATGTACATTGTTTTTTAGTTTTGTTATATAATTAATCTTGCGTGACCCTCCATGCATCAGCATGTAGGTTACTATAAAATATGTCATAAACAACGACAAATCCAAAATAATTTAAAAAATGGAAGCACGATTTTGCTAAATATATTTTTTTAGATAATTGTAATTAACAGCATAAAATAAATAAGTCATGTGCAAAAGGAAAAAAAAAGGTGTAAATGCTGGTCTTGTTTGTTGGATGTTTAGAGTGGTGGAGTATACTCTTGATGCCTACCAGGGCACAGCAGAAATAAGTAAAAGTTTGAATGTTTCTTTGAGTAGAAATACATTACAACATTACAATTATTCAATGTTAGAGAGTTATGTATAAAAATAACTTTAGCTGGGGATATTTGTTTTATTCTTTATTGAGAATATCTGGTGATCAGTATGAAAACCAAGATCCGACTAATTTTTGTGACGTCACGTACCATGCGGAACTGTAACTCTTTCACTTTCATTTCTCGGGAAGAAACTGCGTTCAAGGTAAGTCCTAAGTTGTTAAAATTGATTATTAGTGCTGTATGTATGTTCAAATATTAGATGTAAAACCCCATATAACCTTGTATCACAGCTGTCGTCTAAAACTATAACAAAGAATTCATATCGTCAAAACATGGAAATGATTGAAGGATCCTGTTGTAACCGAACGAAGAGTCGAACCCTATAATGCTCTTTTACCAATATCAGCATGTGACACGTTGGCAACTTACTAACCTAACTGTAACCTACTGTTTTACACAAATACAGTCAGTTGTTTGAAGGGTCAGAGTTGCTGACGTATATACTTATTGCAGTGTGGAACATTTTCAAAATGTCAGACTTTTCGCCAGACCAAGAGGAGCCCATGGACACTGTGAGTAATTGTGTATCAGCCCAGTCTGCAAAATAAAGTTTAATACTGCAAAAGGCATCTAATGCAGAAACTTTGATTCTAATGCTAATATGTAAATGGACAAAGAGCTTCCATGAAATAACAATAGGGTATGTGGAAAACTGCTTGTACTCCGATCTAGTAATTTTTCTTCTTTTAAATGTCCCGTCTTCCTTCTGGGCTGGGATAATCTCCACCTCTTCAGTCAACAACTGAGCCAGCTGTCTCTCCACCATCTTCTACAAATCAAGCAGAGGTATTTTTGTGAGTGTGTGCTTGATCAGTCATACAGCACTTTGACCAGTCTGGCAAGGGCCCAGTTATTGATTTAAAAATGGTGCAAAGTGTGGAAACCTTCAGTGTCCGTGTGGATTTATTGTTTGTATAGCACATAAGCAGTCGTATTAGGAGCAAGAAGCAAGTGGCTAGAAAAGTTGGGCAGAGTCTTAACAGGCCTGTGTTTTTCTCGTGTGTAGTGTATGTGAAAGTGAAAGTATGTAAAGCTAATCTCCTGCTCCTAATATAGGTTTGTTTAGTGCTAAATGCTCTAGATTAGTTAATTTGTAATTTAAGAGAAAAATAAAATTATTTTTAAAGCAGATCTTTTCAGCCACATAACCCAGGGGATTTTGTGCTATTCTATAAATTAACACTGTTGCATTAATGGTTTTACAACATGTTTTCAGGCCTTGGCTTCATCCCAGGAAAAGGAAGAAGAAGCTCATATTGCGTTCTCAGTGAAATGGTTAGATACTGGTCGTCCGCAGAAATTGAAATTAAAATTTGAGCGAACTCTTCAGAGTTGGCTCAACAAACAGACAAGCACTTTAACAGACTGCTCAGTTGTAAAGACCTTGGGCGATGAGAGTTTTGTGGTAAAGATGAAGCCTGTTCCAGGTACCCTATGACTATGTCTGAATATGTTTTACTTTTGGGTAGCTTTCTGTATTATATATTATCATGTGTTTATTCTTTTTAAGCCGTGACTGAGCTTCAGAAACTGAATGGAAAAATACTGACCTGCAAAGATGGGAACAAAATCAAAATAGTCACTGTTAGTTTGACACTGCCAGAGCAGGAGATACAAATACCAGAGGGTGCTTCAGTGAGCCTTCCTGCTTCAGTGTCAGAGCCACAACAAGTATGTACTGTGTAGTAAATCAGTCTAATCTATATTATAATGTTTTATACTAAATGTATACATTGCATTTATTTAGGAGAAAGTCCAGTTGGTCGAACAAAGTAGTTTAAGCAGTAAAGCAGGAGTTTCTACAAATGGAGAGGAGACATGTTATGTCCCAATTAGCCATTTCTGGTATATGAGTCACATCTACAAGGAAGAAATGAAACGTATAGAGAAGGAGAATGGAATTAAAATCGACGGAGAAGTAAAGGTGACTCTTAAACAAGAAGAGGAAACTGGAGACCTCACCAAAGCTTTCAATGAGTTCATAAACCTTGTTCAAAAATGCTTAGGTGAATCCAGTGGCTCGGTTGTTTCTCTCAAGTACGAAGATCAAGATGGGTGGAGGGAAACAATGAACATCATTCAGAAAAAGGAGAACAAGGCTTTGCTTACTCTGTCTCCTGAAGAAATCACTGTGTGTGGGCCAATCCAAAGTCAGGCTGCCATCAGTAAGTGCCTGGATGCAACTTCTGCTGGGGAGTCTTCATGGAAGACTCGAGACATATTAATGAAGATTGACATGAACATCAAAGACCCTCTCATTGATGCAGGACTGACCTTTGATAAAAGCCACTGGGTGCTGATGACTACGTCTTTCAGTGAGTACATAGCTAAAATCAAATCTAAATTTGGTGTGGATTTTAAGGTTTCGGAATCAGACAACAGTCAAGGCAAAGTCAGTGTAAAAGCTTTCTACAAGAAATCTGGAGAAAACACGCTAATGGAGAGCCATGCCGTCAGAGCTCTTCTTCGTCTGTACCAAAAGGTTACAACATCACCCATGATCTTCTCCGAACTCCATGGAGCCAGTGGCATCAGTGGCTCACCAAAGAACATGAGCAATGCTTATCAGTCAGAGTGGTCCAGTGGATCTGTGTTCAATGGACAGTCAGGACACAGCAAGAACAACACTGAGCCCACAGGAAAGGGAGAAACAACAGGCACTGAAGACGAAACGTGCCCTATATGCATGGATACATTTACCAACAAGAAACAGCTTAAGTGTAAACATGAATTTTGTGGTGTTTGCCTAAAAGAAGCAATGAAAAGCATGGGACCTATCTGTCCACTCTGCAAAGACGTGTTTGGTGTGATGGAGGGAAACCAGCCCGATGGACACATGTCTTGGAGGGAAACACACACGTGCCTTCCTGGATTTCCAGGATGTGGCACAATAGAGATCAGCTATGTAATTGCAGGTGGAATACAGACGGTAAATTCTCATATTTAAGTATTTTTATATTCTATTGTATTTTATTATATTATTTATATATTTATTTAAATTAATGTCTATTGTATGTAATTGTAATTTTGCATTTTCATTTGCTAGTTTCTTACATGTTTGTCTTTGCAGGAGAAACATCCAAAACCTGGACAGCCCTATAATGGTATTAAACGAGTAGCGTATCTGCCAGACAACAAAGATGGCAAAGAAGTGCTGCTATTGCTGAAAAGAGCATTTAATCAGAAGCTTATTTTCACTGTTGGGACATCCAGAACAACTGGGTACGAGAACCAAGTAACATGGAATGATATTCATCACAAGACGTCCATTCACGGAGGACCAGAGAGGTACGGTGGCTGAATTTCTAATTTCTATTTAGTAAGTGTACTTCATTAGTGTCGATTTTACTCAAATGCTAGATGTAATTTTTTGTTGCTCTCCACAGCTTTGGTTATCCCGACTCTGGGTACATTGCCAGAGTCAGAGAGGAGCTGAAAGCTAAAGGCATCAAGTGAAGACTTTGAATAAAAAAGTAGCTTGTAGTTAAATCATAGTCTAGATCATAGTCTTATGATCAGAAATAAACCCCAAAATTATAATTACTGGAATGCACAAAATACTTTGTTGTATGCTGTTTCTTCTCTTGTTTTTACATTTGATTTCAAAGATTGTTTTAAAGTACATCTACAACTCAGTTCAACTAGTTCCTCAGTTTTATTACATTTTAAAATGTATATCTGTAAAATAATGACATATGAACACACAAGTTTAACTTTGCAGTAAACATGATCAGATTTACCATTTCCCTAATAAATGATTAAATGAACCTGCTGCACAAAGATGTGTCTGCATTTTTTCTCTTCATAAGCGCAGGTTGTGAATAAAACACAAAACACCAGCTTGTTTTATGTACAATTTTTTAAAATTTTATTTATAACAATATGTTATTTAGTTTGTAAAGTACTCCAGCAAAAATTAAACATTATTCTCTTTCCAGAAGAAAGTCTGAGCCTCCATGCATCATTGTGTACTATAAA
Source organism: Channa argus (assembly GCF_033026475.1). NCBI lineage: Eukaryota > Metazoa > Chordata > Actinopteri > Anabantiformes > Channidae > Channa > Channa argus. The sequence goes on along the minus strand of NC_090201.1, from coordinate 13,023,581 downwards.
AGCTATGTGTCATTCAAAAACAAGGACTAATCAAAAACAATTCGGAAAATGCATTTATGATTTTTGCAAAAATGTTCTTTAAGTAAAATGATTGTACTTCTCTCTCATTTTAAGACAAACATATACAACAGCATAAAATAACATTTGCTGACAGCTAAGCAAAACAAAAACTTGTTATCATAGTTACATTAAAGATTGGTGTTACTTTTCACATGCATTAAGATATGGCTGACACATTTCTGACAGAAGCAGCATTTTGGGACAGAGGCTGAGCTAAGGACAAGTCAGAGCAACCAGAATGGTAGCATTAGCAGCAGCAGGGCACAGAGGAGAGTGAGAGATCAGAAAGAGCTCATTAAAAAGAGAAACGCTAAAGACCAAATGAACATAATGCACTTAAGACTGAGTCGTTGCAAAACTGTGAATGTACACACTAAAGATAGAAAGAATACTCACAATGCCAGATGAATGTGTTTTGGAATAACAACAAAAAATGGACTGGAGAAATACAAGACAAGCAAGAAATACATATTTTTCCATCCCAATATACCATTAGAATGTCCTCCCTGTCTTTCTGGAGGAAGACTCTTGTAACAGACAATTAAATGGTGCAGAAAAACCACTATCCGTCAGTGTTTTTGCTGTGGCCTGGTCTGTGCACAGCCAACTGTCTACCCCATAAAGGCATTCATCCTTACCACCTCTTTACATGTATATTCTCCACCCACCATGCTACCTGGAATGTTTAACCAATAGACCAACTTCCTCATTCTCCAACTCCACAGTCACACACCAAAATGCATCTCATCCTCTCACAACACATAAGCTCTAACTGTCATACAATGTTATAAAAGCAAACACACCTGCTTTACATGTTTCGGTATAAAGCCTACAGTATACACTGTACCGTAATATGATATTCTGTGCAAGGAAGACGACACAATCATTTCATTAACATAGTTCTCTGAGAAAAACATTTTGTGGAAATACTGTAGTTGTGGTACTGACATTTTAAATGTGCTATACACAAACGGCGCTATCACAAATCTGCCTCACACAAATCTTGCCAAAAACCCCGGCAAGACAACAAATGTACCGATTTAGAAAAACTTTGAGTTTTGCCTTTCCCGCTCAAAGTCTGCACAAACAACAAACAGTTGGCACTGGTGAAATGGAACAATGTTTTTTCTTTTCTATACAATTCATACAAAAATAAAAAATTAAAATTGCTCCAATGTTAGCATCTTTTCTTGTGATTTTCTTGTTTCCATTTCATTTTGCACAGAGGTAGTGGCTATTTAGGTAAAGGGTAAGGGACAAAGTGTAAATTAAAAATCTCTCATAGAAAATGTCATTTTTGACCAGAGGAATCTCAAAAGAACAAAATATAATACTGCAATCACATACAAAAGTAGTCCTTCATTTTTGTACATTTTATACAGTGTTCACACTTTTTTATCAATTTTCTCTCACACTTTTTTTAAATCAATTTTTTAAGTTTAATTTTCTTTAAAAGGCAAGTAGGGGGAGTGTTTGGAATAGCATTATCCAGGCCAGTGGACGGTCTATGCCAGCGGGTCCACAAGGGGCTCCTCATCCCCACGCCATAGCAACTCTTTCTTCTCATCTGTGCTGGCCAGAGAGTTGCGGCTGTTGTGAGCTCCCATGTACAGAGTGGCATATACTGGGTTTGTGAAGTTGGTGGGCTGGAAAAGCATCAAAAAATATATTTTATTAGAGAATATTTTATGTGCAAAGAGTGATGGACTTTGTGCATATATTTGCTAGTGTTATTTTTCTCTACCTTGTCTGGGTCCAGCGTGAAGTCTGCATCTAGCAGGTCCCCAGCATCATCGTCAGGCTCGCCATCATAGATCTTGTAGGCAGGGTTTCCAATCTCAACATTCATGGCCCCGTTGGTCATCCTTTGGTGCTGGAAGCCCTTGGCCCTGTGCAACATATTAAGGACATGGTCATACATGTATGTCTTATCCAAAGTTGTAGGAGCCTAAACAGAGCAAGCAGGGACAAGGGCAAATTACAAAAGGAGGAAAGAGACTCTGCATGACTCTTCTCACCATCCAGGCTGAGGGAATAAGCTACAGCACAGGCACCTACATAAGCCCAGCATTCATTGAGCCCAGGACAGATCCATACACAGTGGACCTGGACATGGGACTGTTATGTACAAGCTATTCTTTCAGACCACATTAAATTCAATGGATCTAAAATATTCATTCAACATACTATATATATATATATATATATATATATATATATATATATATATATATATATATATATATATATATATATATATATATATATATATATATATATATATATATATATATATATATATATATATATATATATATACCAGAGGAATATATATATATGTGTGTGTGTGCGTGGTATAAATGTTTCTACTGTATGTGCATACTAGATTTTTCCCATTGTGTTTTTCAACCTGAGCTTGAAAGAATGCTGTTGTACTGTCCATGTCTCACTCTGAGACACAATACCACAATACAAACCACAACACAGTACATCACAGTACAATATGGCACAATATGATGGACAACAGTATGAAAGACCTAAAGCACTGACTAGCACAGAAACAGATCTATTCAATACGTGTTTTTAATAGATCTGCCCTGGAGCTGCTCTGAGGGCAGTTAATTCAAAAAGAGAGACACTGTTCGAGCGGGAAGAGCTATAGCTCCCATGAACATCCTGAAAAAGGGCACGACATTCACAACACAACCATACACTGCACAGCCACAAAGACTCACGAGTGAGCGAAAGACAGAGAAAAGAGAGAGCATCGGGATGCAGAATTAAATGAGAGAGAAAAGTGTAACCCTGGCAACTGTTACCGCAAGCGTCTGGAGCCGGTTTTGCCGAGCCGGCTAGACCTGAGGAGAAGAAAAGATGTGTTACAGGGAGGAGAGAAAAAGTGCAGATGGAAAAAGGAAAGAAAGATTAAAAAGAGGAGGGAAAAGAGGTCTGCACCTGTTGTAAATGTGTTAAACTGTTACTCACCCTCTCATCCTTCTCCTGTACCAGTACACTGCTCCTCCAGCCAACAGAATCAGCAGCAACAGCAGCAGCAGAGAAATCACAATGGATGCTGTGCCTACACACACACACACACACACACACACACACAATACATATAAGAACATTGCATGCACATTGCATTGAAATTTAACCATCATATCAAATCCTGGGATGTCTGCCACTTGTATCAGTGTGAAGGGTCAACTTACGTCCACCTGAACCTGGGCCATTTTTATTGTTTGCCACAGACTCACAGCGATGTCCCGTCCAGCCAAGTGCACATCTAATCACAAACACGCACACACACACACACACACACACACACACACACAAACGACAAAACACAAAAGAAATATGTATGTAAGCAACAATGCACTGGAGCTATTCAGAGCTATTATTGATTACACACTGCTCCAAACCTGCACTCTGGAAGGCGAGTGACAGTGTTGATAGAGCACTGGCCATTTGCACAGTACTCATTTGTGTCACACGTGTAACAGCTGGGCTGGATTCTTCCATTTGTACATCTATTGTAGAGAGTATAAGTAGTGACTAACAATCAGAAATGGGAGACAACTTTTACATAAGATCATTTGTTTTGTGTGTGTCCGTTACCGGCAGGTAAAGTTCCCTGTGGATGAAAAACTGTTGCTGGGGATGCACTCGCCGTCACGACAATAGTGACACTTGTCAATTTCGCATGTGCTGCCAGAGTACTGGGATAGACAGCGGCATATCTGGGAGCCATTTTCAGTCTGGAGACATGTACCTTTGTTCAGGCAGTGGCCTTCACAGCTTCCTGCTCATACACACACACAAACACACACACACACACACGTAAGTGCACTGCTTGCTAGCCCTATTACAGACAGTTGCAGCTAGGCAGACTGCCATTTTACTTTATTTAATTATCCTCAATGGTCAGCAGAAGTATTAGAACACTTTTTCACTTGTCAGCTACATAATGGGAACACTTACTATACTGGCACTGGTCGCCTAGGAAATCAGGGGGGCAGCGACATGTTGGCTGGTTTCCAGGGCTTACTGTACAGTTGCCTCCATTCTTGCAGTACTCCCTACAAGTGTGTAGGTTACAGTTCGGCCCAGTGAAGCCTGGCAGGCATCTGCAGGTAGGGGAGCCTGTGGAAGAACACAGAGGAAAGATGTTTCACATTACAGGGGCATAACAATGACCTACAAAGCTGTAGTTTTATTCAAGCTTTGCTTTTTTTCACTAGTACAGTAGTAGCAGTGAAAGGAAGATGAGATAAAATTCCAACATCAGCTCGTAGCATGCAAATCTCACCTGTGGGTGAAGGTGTGCATGTGCCTCCATTCTTGCAGTAGTCCCTGCACTGGTCAATCTCACACCGATCGCCTCCATAATTAGGCTGGCAGCGACACTTGGGCTGCTTGTGTGCATTCAGGAAACAGCTGCCCCCATTCAGACACTGGACCAAACAGGGTCCACTAGGAGGAGCTGTAGAAAATAAAGTTTTCCAGTCAAAGAGAATACCTCATTTGTCAGTATCAGAGTGCGTATGTGCTTGTGTCTGTTCATTTAACTCACAGATAGGAGACAAAGTGGGAGTGGGCAACTCCACACATGTGCCATTATCCAGGATGCGTCCATTGGGACACGTGCAGACAGGTCCACTGGGGCTAAGCAGACACAGCCATTCACATTTCTTCCTGTCGCAGGGATTATTCACTGACAAACAGAGAAAGGACCAGTATTAAAAGTGAGCGGAAAAAACATCTGCTGCTTTCTTATCTTGTTATTTTCTACTCACTTTCAGGTTGTTTGTAGCGGTGGTACAAAGCTATATCTGTGGCATGATTCATTCCAGTTGTCAGACTCTCAATCGGACCTTTGCCAAATTTATTCACTCGGAATACATAGTTGTTGATGTAGGTGACACCATAGATGTAGTCCTCAAACACGTCAATACTGAAAGGGTGATGAAGGTCTGTGTAGAAATAGAGAACAATACACAATTTTACTTCCACCTACTAAAAGATGCAGCTGAGTCCTGACTTAGCTTAGCTTATAAACAATTGCCACTCAACTGTTCTTAATACTGTTTACAGCCACGACTGCATCACTGCCATTCAGCCTCACACTGCAGATCAAGGAGAGTTTAGCATCAGCCCAGTACAGACGCTCGTTGAAGTAGTCCACAGCCAGACCTATAAAAACAGAGAGCAGATTTAATAAACGGTGGAAATATAACTGAAAAAAAATAAAATAAAAACCCACTTTGCATTGAAAGATTTCTTAAGAAGTAGTGCGAGTGTGTGTTTTACCAGTTGGCCACTGGATGTTTTCTTCCACCAGTGTTTCTCTCATTGTTCCATCCATAGCAGCTGTTTCAATCTTAGGGTGGTTTCCCCAGTCTGCCCAGTACATTTTCCTTATGAAAGAAATGTTAAAGCCCAATTTAATAATATATAAATAAAAACAACATATTTTTTCTGATTTGAATCGCCAGTCTCCCACGTCCTGCTCACCCTCTCTGGGGGTCGACCACAATGGCATAGGGCTCATCAATCATCCCAGAGATGAGGGTTTTGCGGTGGCGTCCTCCACTTATCTGGGCCACCTCGATGACATCTCTACCAGAGTCAGTCCAGTACAAGTTCCCTGCCACCCAGTCCACAGCAATTCCACGGGGCATCTTCAGATCTGGGATCTGAAGACAGGGAGCCAGACACTGCAGTACGAGCCTCCAAAATCGGTCTCTCTCTTCCTACCATATATTTACAATATATGCATTGAAATGCAAACATACACACACTTACCTCCAGGTTAGTGATCCTGGAGTCACTTTGGCGTCGATTACGGTTGCTATTGGGTGATGAGGAGGAAGAGGGCAAATCATAGAAAGAAATTCGCCCTGTGTGCCAGTTTGTCCAGTAAATCTGGTTTGTCTTGACATGCAGGTCCATAGCATCAATGCGCACATTGGCATCACCCTGGAAGATCTGCTCATAGCGCCAGTTCGGCATTGGAGGGTCCAGGCTGCGGATTTCATTGTCATCAGCTATGTAGAGCACTTGTTTTTGAGCTGAGGAAGCACAGGTAATTATGTCAGGCAAGTTGTATACTATATTCATATTCATTCAATATTATTGTACAAGTACTCACTATCAGCCTTGCAGGTATCATTTATTCTGGTGAAGTACTTGTGGCAGCTGCACTTGTAGGAACCCTTAGTGTTGTTGCAAATGTGGGAACACACTCCAAACTGCTTACACTCATTCTTATCTGTCAAAACAGCCCAAGGTCATGTGATGCACACAGTTTCAAATTTTCAAGTCTGACAATAAATCACATGTAAAAGAAACTCAGCCAATAAAGCCAAAACCTTACCTTCACATCTGTAACGTCCCTTGGGCTGGAAGCCTGGTTTACAGGAGCAGAAGGAGTCGGTGCCGTTCACCATGCAGTGAGCTTCATCTCTGTCTCCACACTCTGTCCTGTTACTGTGACAGTCATTCAGCACTGTGTCTAGAGGTAGAGAAAAAGGAAGCTTAGATTCACACCTATAACTACGCAGAGTATACACTGTCATCATGATGAGTAGATTGTGATACAACACACCTTTCTTATTGCAGTTTATTTCATCAGAACCATAGTCCTCACAGTCGTTAAAGTAGTTGCAGACAAGGGCAGAGCTAATGCACCGGCCATTGGAGCACTGGAACTCCTCCTTTTGACACATTGGTGGGGATGGAGGGACTTTTGACATAGTACAAGTGTTAGGTAGAGTTAGTACCCTGATCATCATGTCAGCTAAATAATAAGATTTGTACCTGTATTGTACATTTCACACTTCTTTATCATTCTGTATTTATTAGGGTTGTGCCATGTCCAATATCCTAAATATTGTATGTCATAAATATTGATGTCATAATATTTGATGATATTCATTTTCAAAAGAGTTTAAATAAACTCACGACAGTTGAGTTCATCGCTGTTGTCCCCACAGTTGTTGACTCCATCACAGCGTTTTGATACTGGCAGACACACGCGGTCATTGGGACAGCGAAACTGTCTTGAGGGTGGACACTGAAACTTAGCTAAGAGGTAGAGAGGCATTTAGGAAGAGAGATGATTCTATGCACACAGGGTATCGAATGGATTTCATTCAACATCTAAAATACAGTAATTCTTACCACACTCCTCTGGGTTCTCATCAGAGTTGTCTCCACAGTCGTCCTCACCATCACACCTCCAGCCCAGGGGTTTACAAAGGGTATTGTTGCACTGGAACTCATCATGTGGGCAGTGTCTTTCCACTACAACACGGAGCAACAAGAGAAATTAGTCATAAATGACTATATGTGCAGCTGCTTATCTAGGAGAAACAACATCTAGGAGGAAATATGTGTATGCCCCTTACCACCACTGTCACATTTCTCTTCATCACTGCCATCCATACAGTCAACATCAGCATCACAGCGCCAACGGATGGGGATGCAATGGCCATTTTTACACTGGAACTGATCGCTGTCACACTTGACATCACAGCCATTCTGGAACAAAACAGAATTATTTTTTTTATTAGTACCTCTAAGGTGTCACATTTCAAATCAGAAGTAAGGAAATTCTTTAGTGATACCTCATCTGAACCATCAGCACAATCATGGTCCCCATCGCACTTCCAGCGCCCAGCAATGCAACGTCCATTTGTGCAAGCAAACTCGCTCTCAGAACACTGACGGGGCACTGAGGGCAGACAGAACACAGCTTGTAAGGGTGACAGGAGATAATTAAAGAGGAGCAGAGAAATGAGGCCAGGAGCAAGGAGAGTACTAAAACAAAGAAAAGAGAAGAGAAAAGGTGGGAACAGACAAGACTGTGAAAAGACAGGGTGTCCTGTTGGGAGCTGGACATACGTGGTTAAAATAAGGCTGATAAATCACATAACAGGACAACTCATTGGGCACAGAGGTGGGGGATGGTACAACATACTGCACTGTATGTGGTGGAGGAGGGAGTGGGATTCAAAAGGAATAAATGAGCTCAGAAGAAAAGACAAGCTGGGGGCACACAAAGGACTGGTTGTGAATGGTTGAGCTGGAAACACCTACCTCTGGCTCACAGCAACAGGCCAGTGTGAAATGCAAAACAGACATGAGATGATGTGAGATGTGCAAATGGCCACAAAACTAATTAATGCGAAAAGAAATGAAAATCTGGACAATGTGTGTAGCTGAATAATTATAACACACATACACTTGGTGAATGGTGATACATTGCAAACCACTGCAGTCTGTTGCATAAAATATTTTAAGTCAAATAAGACAATGAGCTATTGAAAAACAGAAGGAACCTACCACACTTGTCTTCATCAGAGTTGTCACCACAGTCATTGTCATAGTCACACTGCCAGCGGCCAGGTACACAGCGGTTGTTCTTACAGCGGAACTGGTATGGCTCACATGTGCGCTCATCTAAGCCACAGGCCGACATAATATCGAAGGGATATGACTTAAGTTCTATTTTTTACAAGAATCTTTCTCTACAACTAATATCATTTTCTTATTTTTATCCTTCTGACCACTCCATACTTACCACACTCCTCCTTGGGTTCATCTGAAGAGTCCCCACAGTCATCTTCTCCATCGCACTTCCAACGCGCTGGGATGCAGCGTCCCGAGTCCTTACAGCGGAACTCATCCACACCACATGTCATTTGCGCTGCAACAGAGATGATTTGATGGATTCCACATTTTACCACTACTCAAACTGACTGAAAATACATAGATGAAAGTCTCCTGCTGTTGTGGATATATTATTTTAAGTGTACTTCAAACCTCAGTGCAATATTTACCAGATTTAGTGTGTGTGTATGTATGTAGGTATGTGTGTGTATATATATATATATATATATATATATATATATATATAGAGAGAGAGAGAGAGAGAGAGAGAGAGAGAGAGAGAGAGAAATCTTATCATCAATCTGATTGCCACTTTATTAGGTACAACTGTACAATTTAATGCAATACAGCAGCTCTGCCATGAGTTCTACTTTTACAAAGTTATAATTTCTTAGTTTTTTTGTTGAAACTGTCAGAAAGGTGATAATTCTATGTGTTTATTATTAAGGTCATAGTGGGTGAGGGAGTCATACTGGAGTGCATTTTATTAAGAGGTGGTTTTATTGCTTTGGCCACTGTATTTAAAATGAATGATATACAGTATATGTCATGTTCTTTCAGAGACCGCTTTTTATGCTGTAAAGACGACTAATTTCTTAACTAGAGGTGATGTTGGTGCAGTATTATTAAACTGTGTCTTACTGCAGTTGGCAGGCTCATCAGATCCATCCACACAGTCATTGTCCCTGTCACACACCCACACCCGTGGGATGCAGCGTTTGGTGATGGCACATTGGAACTGGTTGGGGGCACATGTCACTTCCGCTGCAAAAGAGATAGACAGCTCATATTATTTACTCCATAACACACAATAATGAAATGATGCTAAACTGATAAAAATGTTGATAAATTAAAAACATTTCGGAAATCCTGCCAGAGGCACCTTGAGACTGGAATATTCATTATAACATGATGATTTTCTTATACTTATAGCCTTTAATTTAGAAGTGCTAAAATGTAAATTTTGACCCTAAGAAATAATTTACAGTTTATGTAATCTCCCACTGTGGGTGATGAATGTGATCAGCAAATGTCATTGCAATTATATTATGCAACATCTTTTGGCCGAAGGGTGTTGCGAAAGGAAAGGTCAAAATGGACAGAGATCCTCTGGGGAGTGTGAAGCAATGTTCTATCTGCTCATTACGTCTATTAAAATGAAAACTTTGGCCTAAGGGTTTCAAGGGGTTACTACAGTCAGCAGGCTTTATCCTCTGTGGAAAAATATTAGTCTGGCAAGATATTGTAGAGGTACAGTATGTTTCTCTTGACTCCAACTTTGCTCAGAAAAACGAACAGATGGGCATGCTGCAGTTGTCATGGTCATAGTCCTTAGAAGCTGCTACTAGCAGGGCAAAAACTGAAAAACACAAGAAGGTCTTAGGGAACTTTAAGACTTACGACAGTCCTTCTCATCTTCTCCCTGTCCACAGTTGTCCTGTCCATTGCAACGGAAGATGCCAGGGATGCAACGACTGGGGTGTGTACATTTAAACTGACTGGGCAGGCACACATGGATGTCTGCAAACAATGTGTAGAGGGGGGTATGGGTTATTATATGTAAGAGATAGATTTAAAATCTGTAGCATGTGTAGGTGTACAGTATGTACCGCAGTTGGCCTCATCAGAATTGTCCTGGCAGTCATTGTCTCCATCACAGATGTAGGCTGGGTTGGTGCAGATGCCAGTGCCACACTGGAATTGGCCTGGTCTGCATTTAAACTCAGCTACAATAAGAAAACAAAGCACATTATTACCATGAAAACAAAAAACATAAAATGACACTAAATCAACTGTTAATTCTTATCACAGTCATGCTGCACCCATCACTCACGGCAGTCTGCTGGTTCATCTGAGCGGTCCCCACAGTCATCTTCAGTGTCACACTTCCACCAAAATGGAATGCATTTGTCATTTTTGCAAACAAACTGAAAGGAGAGAGGAAAAACGATTTTTCAAAATGAGTATAGTGTTATTACAAGCAAATGTCAAAAACGCTGAACGTTGACATCACACACCTGACTTGCGGTGCAGTTGGACATGCACTGTTTACCATCAGCTGCTAGATAAAAGTTAGTGGGACAAGCACACTTGTAGCCCCCTCCAGGGGAGAGAAGACACAGGTTACTGCAGCCTCCATTGTCGATCTGACATGGGTGGTCAGCCACTAAGTAACAAGGAAAATGTACACATGGAAAAGAGCAGATAAGGAAAGGTGCACAGATAAAGGTGCAGTTATATATAAACGTGGTTGCTTAAAAGGGAATGTGGCCTTACCTTCAGGCTGGCGGTATGCATGGTAAATGTGGATGTCCATCGGTCTGTGTAAAGTGCTGATCAGCATGGTTTTGTTGACGCCCAGGGTCTTATGGGCTCTGTTGATGGACTTGGTTTCCCAGTCTGTCCAATAGATGTACTCCTCAAAAAGCGTCATAGCAAAGATGTGGGGGATATCCTGAGTAAGAACTGCAGGGACACAAGTATAAAAGGTAAAGAAGCTGGTGGCAACAAGTACCAAAAAACACATAAACACACTCTTCTGTGTTTCTAGGTGTTTTACCTGTGTGTCTGTTAGTTCCGTCCAGGCTGGCAAATGCAATGTAGTCCTCTCGAGCATCAGCCCAATAGATACGGTCATTAACAAAGTCTAGCGTGAGACCGTTGGGCCAGGTGATCTTATCCTCCACAATTACACTCCTATTGGTACCATCCATCCCGATTCTCCCTATGTGGGGGCTGTCACCCCAGTCTGACCAGTACAAGTACCTGAAATAGAGTTCATTCATTAGTTTGTTTTACTGGCCCGATCGAAATCCACTACATCACCAGTGTTGTGTAGTTAAATCAGACAAACATTAAACACACTGCGAATAAAGCTCAAATATTCAGTACATTCACAGTATTCAATGGAAATGATCTTACCTGCTCGGGAAAATCATTGCTACAGTTTGACCACGATCTTCAAAAGCTACTCTCACTCACCCGAAGCGTACATCTACAGCCACAGCACGTGGCTCCCTCAGGCCGCTGTTGACCAGAACTGTCCGGTACGCTCCATTCAGCTTTGACACCTCAATAGTGTCCCGTCCCTTATCACACCAGTACAGGTTTCCTCCCACCCAGTCAACTGCCAGACCATCCGGGTTGCTTAGTGATGTGCGATGAAGAACCTAACAAAGAGGAAGCACTGTATATTTGTATCTGTGCCTCACCTTAAAAAGAATTATTTTTCCTGGATTTTCACAGATCATGCATGTAGGTTATGTCCTGAAAATGACAGCCAAACTGACCTGAACATCACTGCCATTGATGTGCATGCGTCGGATCATGCTGCCCTGGGTGGTCACATCTGTCCAATAAATCATCTGCTGGCGGTAGTCAAAGTCCAGAGCCACAGCATTGTTCAAACCCTGTCAGGAGCACAGGAATTGCATTACTCTGGTCCAGAGGGTTTGCAGGATTTTCCAGTCCAATCAAAAGGACATACTGCATCTGCAGGTCTCACCTGTTTGAGCAGCGTGTAGTTGGAACCATCCAAGTTAAGCTTCCTCAGGTAATAGCGGTTGGCAAAGATAAGGAAGGGTTCCTCATCTGCAGGTACGAAGACATCATAAGTGAGTAGATTTAACCTTTTCTCATTTGCCTGTCTGGTATTAATGTGTCATCCTTCTTACCAGAGGTGGATTTGCATATGGTGGGGTTTTCGTGGCTAAGCTGGAAACCCTCCACACACAGACAATGGAAGCTGCCATGCGTGTTGATGCAACGTTGCGTGCAGGGATATGTGGTGGTGCACTCATCAATGTCGACACACGTCTTCCCATCATCTTTCAGGCGGAAGCCAGGGTTGCATCTGCACTGTAAAGAGGCAACGAACAGAACAGGTAAAGCAACATTACATCCTGTTTATTGTACAAACCCATCACTGGAGAATTGAAGTCAGAGTTTTATTGGGTTCTCTTACTTTAAAGCCTATTTTCAGGTCTTCACAGAGCTGCGAGCAGCCACTCAGTTTGCTGTTCAAGCACTCATTGATAAAGCAGTTGAGCTCATCGGAACCATCACCGCAGTCATCCTTATGGTCACAGAGCAATGTCTCATTGACACAGTTTCCATTGTTGCAGGCATACGTAGTATCATTGCATTTCTTCTCTGTTGCATGAAAAAAAGAAAATTAGATGGGAAAGAAATTAAGTCGAAATGTCAACCAGTGTGGTTAATATTGTTTCAGTGCCTCGGGAACACATTTCAGCTTCCAGTTACCAAAAACATCATTCATTTGAATGTTTTTTTAACATATTTCATTTTCCTCGATGTGCCATTTTGATGTTTACATCATGGGCTATATTGTTGTTTGTCTGCTGTCTTTGCTGCATTTGTTAACAAAAATATGCTCATACAATAGGTTACCGATGAAAATGTATCTACTGATTTAATTTCATAAAAACATATTTTGCATCTGGGGTGGCTGTGTGAATTTTACCAGGACCAGTGCAGCGTGGGTTCTTGGGTGCTTCATCTGAGCGGTCATGGCAGTCAAAGTCTCCATCGCACTCCCATGAACTCTGGATAAGGCAGCGCCCGTTGGCACAGCGGAACTCATTGGGTTTACATGTTGGATATTCTGCATTGAGAAACAGTGCAACGTTGAAACAGAGTTGAGCTTGTTAACATGAGCTTTTACAATCAGGAACAGTAGGTCATGGGTCAACTCACCACACTCCTGGGACTCATCAGAGCCATCGCTGCAGTCGTTATCATGGTCACACACAAAGTGTTTAGGGATACACTGCCGGTTCTGGCACATGAACTCATTGCTGCTGCACGTGTTGTTGAACACTGAGACACATAATTAGAGAAGTAGTTTGTATGTTATTAGAAATGCACTACTACAGAATTATGTCTTCTTTTCCCTCTTTGGTGTTTTGAAGTAATTCGATCGTACCCTGCCTGAACTTACCACAGCCAGCTTTGACATTCTCGTCAGCTCCATCAGGACAGTCTTTGTCCCCGTCACATTTCCATCGTTGTGGGATACACATGTGAGATCCGGGACACTGGAATGCCTCAGGACTGCAGGTTTTGGTCTCTGTGATGGAGATACATTATTGAAAATGAACTTGACAAGGACAGTTATGGATATACAGTGAATTCCAACAAAACTGAGATTATAACGTGTGTTTAATGTTTCCAGGGCAAAGGAACTGAACATAATAATCATGATTTAAAGCGACATGCTACATACAGCTGGGGAGGGGAATGGGCTTTTAGGGGTTCAGTGTTTTGCCCAGAGACACTTCGACATATTGCCGGGACCGGGGATCGAATGACTGCCTTATCAACTGAGCTACAGCCGCCCCCATTTCATGCATACAGAGTAATGGAAAAAATTACCAGCCACCAGAATTAATTAAATGGAAACAGGTCTAGCTAAAATATTGTTAAAATATCCACAACTCGGGTTATTCCTCCTTGTTTGAGAATTAAATACGTTCTTGGTGAGATAATATGCTTTTGGTTGTGCTAGCACTTCGTTTGGTTCTTGTATTCAGGATGCGTGCCCCACACTCACTGCACTTGCTGTCCTCATCACTGCTGTCACCGCAGTCATCAGCTCCGTCGCACACCCATAGGTTGGGAATGCAGCGGTGGTTTCTGCACTCAAACTGGGAGGCTGAGCAGAACTTATCTAGAAGGCAAGACAAGGTATAAGGTGCAAAATATACACAGAAAGTAATGTTCAGTTGTCTTTCACGTTGTTTGGGATCTAGTATCTGAACTTACCACAGTGAGCCTCGTCTGCACCATTCTCACAGTCATCCTCCTTGTCACAAGTCCATCTCATAGGGATACAACGTCCACTAGGACAGGCAAAGAAGGGAGTCGGACACTTTGCTCTCCCACTCCCTGCCAGAGTGACAGACAAGTGGAACAAAACATACTTAATAACTTAAGCCAGCATGAAGAGGGAAATGGAAAGTAAATTTACATTATTATGTTTTTGAAGGAGATTTCCCTGACAAACCAAAATTTAATAGATGCAAATATTCATTGCTTTTGTTACTGTGCCATTCAGAATAATCCAAACTGGATTTTTGAAACTAATCCATCAGTGAACAAAAACTAACTTTTTCTATGAATGCTGGATGTACATTGCACTGTGAGAAATTATGTGTATTTCAAAGGCTGTTAAAATACCGGGGCAATTTCTTTCATCGGAAAAGTCTCCACAATCATTAGCTCCATCACATTGCCATGAAGGGGCATAGCAGAGTGTGGTGAACTCGCACTTCTGAAATGTCACTCCCTTCACTCCGAGACGGAAGTAACTTGAACAGTCTGTGGCAGCTTAACAAAGAGAAAAGAACTACTTTATACCACATCCTGGGAGAAAGCATTACATTATATCATTATAGTTATTAGGACTGTTGCTAAACTTACTGCAGTTCATCTCATCACTGGCATCCTCACAGTCCACTTTCTGGTTACACTTGCTAGAGTTTGAGATGCAGCCTCCATCTCTGCACTGGAACTGATCGGCTGAACACAGTGTGGCTGACACACACAAAATGAGAGTTTAGGTAGAACAGAACATAAAAATGTCATATAGCTCAGTTGAAAAAAAGCATATTTATTCGAGAGTCTTTGACTCACTGTTACAAAAGAGTTCATCAGAACTGTCTCCGCAGTCGTCCTGCCCATTGCACCAGGAGCTGTGCCCCACACAGCGACCATTCACACACCGCCTATAACCCTTCTTACACACACGGTTGGCTGAGAAACACACGGGAAATAAAATTGCTTTGAATTATAAATGTTACCAAGAGCAAGGCAAAAAATGTTTTGGCAAAGAACGATTCCACTTACCGCAGTAGGACTGTTTCTCATCAGACTTGTCCTTGCAGTGGGCCATGCCATCACAAGTCAAGGTGTAGTTAACACAGTCTCCATTTCCACACTCAAACTCATCAATGTTGTTACATGTGGTGTTGAGGGCTGAGAGACAAGACAGAAAGGGGCACTTAAAAAGAGTTGCCTTGCACGAGGCATGCTCATTCAAATCTATTCTGAACATGAGCTCAGTCTGCTTGTTACTTTATGTGCTACCTGCAAAGGAGCTTCTGCAAAGTAAGATCAGCAGATTTAATTTTAAAAAGTATGTTTATTTCATATCATATGTGTTATCATATGCAACACTTGCATATGAGATTATTCTATAAGTCTTTAAGCCACACTTCTGATTTTATGAATCCCTTTTATGCATTACCTATGCAGGTGTTGTCTTCTAAAAGCTTCCTGTTGCCACGACAACTGCAGTTGACTCTTCCCTCAGAGGTCAGCAGACACAAGTCCTGACATCCTCCGTTGTTAACACGGCACAGAGAGAACTCGCCTGCACAGACAAGAGAACAGTTGAACACACTTGGGTGATTCGACATCCAACCCCCTGTCACATAAGCAAACACATGACACCCACCCAACATGTGCATCCACATCAGCAGAAAGGTACGCCTGCATTAATGTGGCAATGGCTCAGGTTCTGTTGAATGCATAATGCAATGTGACTCAGTCTAAATGTGATTCTCAGCTATTACCACACTCTCTCTGCTTGTATGGTCACTGTGGGTACTGGAGCATAGGAGAGTTTATTGAATGAAACAATGTGAGGAAGAAGATAGCGGGCAATATAAATGCAGGGCTGCATTGATTTAAAAGGTTGCAAACAATGGGAGATACACAGGAAGATGAGATTAAAAAAGAGGCCAAGATGTATGGATAATAGACCACCAATTTAGAAGGGTGTGTTTGTGTTAATATAAAGGAGGTGGGCCCATTCTGGAGCTGTCAATGAATCTGCTTAAGTGCTAATCCCAGATGACTTTTGTCATATCATTAACTACTTTACTGGAGCAGAACAGCATCTTTGTCCAACTGTTTTTTGTCTGTAGAAGTACAACCTCTTCTTTAAACTACAATTTCCACCTTGAGCTTGTATATCTCAACTAGTCAAGTTGGAGTTTATGTGCAAGTCTGTCCAGACACAGACACATGATAAGAATGGGACAAACATAAGATCACATTGACCTTTATCATTGAATTCCAAAAGCTAAGCAGTTCATTCTGGACATTTGTGACAATGTTGAAGAAATTCCTTTAAGGTCAGGCAAGTAACAAGACATGGAGCAGACAGACAGTCCAAAACCACAATGATGCATAAAAAGCCCATATCAATATTTCTACCTTAATTAAATTTATTTGCAATAGCCACGCTACCACCACCAATGACTGGTCCAATATTTTTGTTAAAATTATAACTACCAAATGATTACTAATGTCAAATAACAAGAATTTGAATATCTAGGTTAGGTGTAGGGACGCTACTAAAGTACTAAACTTTTTAGCTTCTAGTCTGAGTTGCTGTACTGTAAAAGCCTCAATTGCAAAACAATCAATTGCAGTTAAAAATTGCATGTGAAAAAACAATTCTCGCACCTTCTTCTGGCAAAACAAGTATGTTTTCCCTGAACATTTTACACCTCTGCCCACCTGCAGAAGATACCGTGGTTTTGCGCACAGCACCGGTGAAGTTTTGCTAGTACAAGTAAACAAAGGCAGAGTCAGGCCCAAAACCTGATACTGCTGTTGGCATCGGGACATGTTAGGTGCATGTTAATTTAATATGAAACAATATAAATTCGAATTAAACATTTTTATATTTATTTTATCAAATTAATATAATGTTGTTTTTGGCCAGTGCAATGTTTTAAATTAATGAGCTAGAATGATGATTGTGGCATGTGATGAATAGCACCTTAACTTGGAAGATATTTAATGTGATGGATGAAACAAAAATAGACAGTTATGTGTGTTTCTCCCAGAAAATGTGCTGAAACACAACATATTTTCCTATTTAATAAAAAACTGCACTCTAATTTCATCATCTTTCATGATATGGAAGAACAGCGTAATTCAGTAATGAGACATGATGCGTGCACACACACACAGACACCACTACTCTCTCCCTTTCTGTAAAAAACTTACAGCTATTGGTGTCGTTGGCCACTGCCACAATACCCATTGGCTGCTGAGGGATGTCTGCACGCAGCACCTTCATTTCTCCTCCTGTGTATTTGTCAGCACGAAGCACAGCCCTCCTTACCCAGTCAGTCCAGAAGATGTAGTCACCATACACAGCCAGGCCAAACGGATGGACCGGCTCATTTTTCAACACCACCTGCAGGGGGAAGCACAACCACAGCCAGAACATACAGGACATTCCAGCCATGAGACAAACTTGAAAGGATAAACAAATATGAAGTAGTAACATAATACATTTATATTGCATTGCAAATGTTTTCATAATGCTGCATACAAGTGTATACTGTGTGTACTCACATAGCGCCGACTTCCATCATACTCGCAACGCTCTATTTTGTCCAATGTGGCGTCCGAGAAATAAAGTTTTTCAGTACGGTGGTCTATGGCCAGGCCGTTAGGGGTTCGTATGTCAGTGCCAATGATCACAAGGACATTGGCACCAGTCAGTGTGGCACGCATGATACTGGGAGACTGTTCATTCCAGTTTGTCCAGAACATGAGGCTACAGGAGAGAGGGAAATCACAGATGTGAAACATTTTGCAATAATATAAGGGCATTATTGTATGCAAATAAGCGGTAAGAATAAGTGAATTAGTTCTAACCCCTGACACTCGTCAAGAACAAAGGCCCTGGGGTGGTCATCCCCCGACATGGTGACCACTGTGTGCCGGTCAACAGCACCCCAGCGGCTCTGATCCACAGTGTGGCGGGTTATGGTTGAGGTAGTGTAGCTAGTCCAGTACAGCATGTCCCAGCCCCTGTGGTATGCCAAGCCCTCCACCGAACCCACATCTGAAAAACAACAGAGGAATAGAGACAAGAGGGAAAAGAAAAATATGGATAAATACAAATAACAGTGGAAAATGGTAACAAAAAAGGACAGAGAGACAAAAGGAAAAGATGAAGACAGAAAAAGTGAGAAGGGTAAGAAGCACGTCAATCTCAGTACTGTGTTAACAGGCCAAGTGGACTGTTTGGCAGGAGGTCAGTGCTGGCAGACTGCTTTGTGGCAGCACACAGTCAAGGCTATGGACATGACAGTCTTGTATTAATGACCAAGAACACCAAGTGTGATTCGAGGCGTTTATCCAACACATAGCTCACTACAAAGGTCACAATAGCACTTAGTGACTCGCGTATTACTTTCCATTGCACTAGCCCATCAACAGATGAGAAGTAAAAAGCCTTTTCTTTTTCTGCACAACAGCTTTGAAATGAACAAGAGTTTGTGAGCTCCTCACCTGCGCAGAGGCCAGAGGCCAAACAAGAGTCAAGACACACTCAGGCATGTAGTTTAAGAAAAGCTATTTGAAAACAATCCTGATTCTGTAAAGAAATGGTGTTGTATGGCCACACTGTACTTCTCCAGGCTTGAAGATGAACTCACTGTATCATAGCTCAGTCCAGAGAATCAGCGACTTTCACCACCAGGTGGGACACTTAACACTACACCTCAACATCTCCACTGCATCACTGTGGATGTTTATCCAACCTATGCTATAAGATTTTGAGAGAAGCAAAGCGACTGGAGCAGAGTCATGCAATGCAAAAACAACTCCCTCCTGTTTCCCACACTCATAAATCAGTGCCCTGGCAATCGATAAAGCAACATGAAATCCATTCACCATTATTTCCTCTTTGGTGCTGTTAATGAATGTCCAGCTGCGATCTCTACTCAAATTCTTGCTTTTGACTTCAGTTAATCTTCTGTATGTGGTTCACCCAAGACTTCCTAGGTTTCTGTAAATTTTAGGTTACTGATTACAGTTATAAAGATAAGCTTAATTTAAAGCTTAGCTAGTTATACTGAGACTGGTGGTTTTTATTGCAGTAATCTGCTGCAGATGTGATGGCACTTTAGCGTTCGCTATCAGAACAGCGGTCAATAATTACCTTGATTCCTATAGACAAACACTACTACTTCCCTCTGTCTCTCTCTGTTATGCTACATACGTGAATTGTGTGTATTTCTGTACACAGGGGCAACACACCTAGAAATGTCCAGTTCCTTTCAAAAAATGAACAGAAACAATGGACCCTAGAAAAAAGTATATTTGCCTCACAGGGCACTCCTACAGAGAGCCGGCCAGCCCACCCCCGTCCTGCTCACTGATACTCAGTCCAGAGTTCACCTGCCATTTGCACGGTTTAATCCTCCCCTACCCTTGAGCTGTTCTTCACCTCTCTTCTGCTCCTCTGCTAACAGTGAGTTTCTCAAGAGACCGCTTTCCCTGGGGGCAAGAGGAAGGCTGCTTTTGGATTGCTGAGCACGGTCCTGATTGAGATGTCAAGTGGAGTAGCTGCCTAGTCTGAGATGACAGGAAATCCCGCAGTCTGCAGCGTTTAGTCCTCAACACTTGGATGCTTCAACAAAACGGTGAAAATGGACAATAGTTGAATGTGTTTTAAGGGACAGATTCTTAGAAGAAGGTTCCAATTTCTTACAGTCAGTTAGAGTTATGCATATGTATTTAACAATCACCCTTACTCCTTACTTGTTAATGCTAACATGATATGTAACACCCTTAAAGTTAACTTTGTGGAAATGTAAGTGATGATATTTTTGAGTACACTGCTAATGACTCACAATGTGAGTAAGTTCCTACACATGAATTTTAGTAGTTTATGAGCATATTGACCCAACCACTATTTAACTTTGCTGTATGCTAACAGTAGTAGTATGACTAGAAGACATTTCTACAACTAAAACCACGATGTTGCTTCAGAACTCCACAGGCCCAGAGGATCTGCTGGGGAACAGCAGTGACCTTGGGTTGGGGAGTGTTGAGCAGGTACTAGTCCCAATATTAGATATACTTATTCTGTTGCTGGGAGTTGGGGGGCACACTATGGTAATGGTGATCTTGTGTGGGAGGCAAAGGAGAGGGGTGACACATATTGGACAGTTTCCTCAAACCTCCATGATGAGGAAAGGGACAGACATTCTCCTGCTGGCTCTGAGTGCTGCAGACCTCCTGTTGCTCTCCATACTTCCCTTCCACACGGTCGCCATAGCCATGCAGCAATGGCCATTTGGGGATTTCATATGTCGACTTGTGAGCTTTTTGGGATCAGCCTGCTCCACTGCCAGTGTTTTCACACTGGCCACACTGGCTGTGTCACGCTATCTGACTGTGGTACAGCCTGCCAGAGCTTACTCCATCCTCTCCCCTCGCCGGGTGTCTATAGCTGCTGTGATCCTCTGGATTCCAGCCTGCAGTCTGGCAGCTCCCCAGCTTATTTTTCGCTACGTGGGAACCCCCCGACAAGCCCCAGATGGCCTCGCTTGCTTTGCTTTTCTGTCCCATCAAGACCAGCTGATCTATGGAGTGTTTCACTTTCTCATGGCCTTCTTGCTTCCACTGTTTACCATTGCAGTGGCCTATGGCAGCATATACATGTTCCTGTGGAGGGGTCAGCATGCCGGCCGGGCACCTCAAGTGGAGCGCTACCAGAGCAAAGTTACCCAGACTTCAGCCATGCTGGTGCTAGCTTTTACCCTGTGCTGGTTGCCGTCCTACGGCCTGACGCTGGCCTTGGTGGCAGATAAAACCTCTGGGGCCACCGGCACCTCCCCACGTTATGGTCCCATCAGTGTGTTTGCACGCTTTATGGCGACATCCTCTACTGTAGTGAATCCCATCCTCTATGTGCTCATGTCACAAAAGTTCAGACAAGACCTATTAAGTCTGTTCAAGAGCAGAGGGCAAAGAGCAAATGGGGCTTTGGCAATGGCTGCTACCTGACAGTATTACAATCAGCAGCTACCTGATAAAGCTGAACATCTGATACACAGAAACTTCTGTCTACTGGGACTCACAGTAAAACAGTTACAAGCTGGGCTGCTGTGCTGACAGGCTCATGAAATAAATGGACATGGCCACCATGCTCACAAGGGAATTCCACTTCACAAGTCATAGCTACAGGACCTGCAACAGTGTCCAACATCGTTCTCTATAAACAACATTCACTGTAAGTCTGGCTATTGTAATAGAAGATCAAACCATTTACCCTGGGAGGTGTTTCTCTGCAGAGACACTGGGACAAACAAACGTGAATCATACATTCCTCGTAAAAACCGATAAAAGTAAAAGCACTTTCATAAATCATTAGCAGTGCACCTGTGTTTTGTTGGGCTGACATGAGATGAATGAAGGTCCATCTGTCTCTTGTCTTGCTTATGTGTGTATACAGTCTGTTCTCAAAGCGACTGATAAAAAACCCTCTTTATTTTGTTTGTAGTTTGGCTATAATGTCAGAATAAAGGCGTCCTGCCTTTGATTAAATCAGTGAAATCCAGTTGTTTTCATTTCACTAGGGGGCCTGATGTTTAAACTCTTTGTTATTCAGTAAAAATGGAGTAACCACAAGTGAATGTTGACTAGTAGGCTCCATATCAATTTTAGAGGGGGAAATGCACAAAACAATAAGATAATAACAATATTGCTAAACAATAAGATGTAAAAAATGGTTTAGACAAACTTTAGATGCGAAAACACTCACTCTCTACTACAGTCTTGCGGTCAGAGCCATCATCACTGATCTGCTGGATGTTGCCGAAATGGATGTCACTGAAGAAGATACGGTTAGCTCCCTTTCCTCCACCTCCTCTGTAATCAAACGTGAGAGCAATGACATTTTTCATGTGCTCTGGGTCTTCAAATGGTTTTATGGGGGCATTCAGGTTGTTTTCATCGGACAGATGGACACTCTTCAGTATAGTGCGCTCTGAGTAGAGCAGGTAACCATCGTAGTCACGGCAGCCACGGCCGTCTTCGGCCAGCATGCCGTGAGCACAAGCGCATGTACGCTGCCCATTGCCACGATAAAGACAAAGCTGCTGACACCCACCATTTTTGTCCTTGCACACATTTGTTCCTGCAAACAGAAATGAAATACAGGATTTTACTAATAACAACAAAAATGTGTTTATCAGAAAAATGCACATTAAATACATTTTTGTTTAAAAATAATTTCACATAATAGTCTTGATAGCTTTTACCTTGCTGCCTCGCCCTGTTGAAAACCTTGATGTCCTTCAGCTGCACCCCAATACCAGTTCTCAGTGACACAGAGTCTGTCGCATTGTCCTTGCTGCCTCTCTTAATGGAACCGTTAGCATGTGTTCTAGTTCCAAGCATACAAATAATCACTGTTAAACAGGCTGAAGCTGCCAGTACATGCAAATACAACATGTTAAGATGGCAAACAAATATTACTTGCAAATATTCCAAAAGAGAGGACAAGTAAAAAGGGGTATATCTGACCTGTCACTCCAGTAGATGTAGCTCTCAAACACAGACACAGAGAACATGTCCATGTTGTTGTTGGCCAACACCACCTCCCTGTTTTCTCCTGTCTCAAGGTTGATGCGCTCAATCTTGTCCGTCCTTGCATCACACCAATACAGCAGACCCTCCTAAATGCACAAAGTAATGGTTGATATATTTATTTTAATGTAAATTCCACTATCTACAGTCCGTGTATAAATGGCATAAATGTAAGAATGGTTATACTCTACCTCATAGTCAATGGAGATACCATTAGGCCAGCTGATACTGACATTGACTAGGACAGCCCTCTGAGAGCCATCCAGACGAGAGCGTTCAATGCGAGGGTACTGGCCCCACTCTGTCCAGAACAGGTAGCTACACACATAAAAACAGTAAAGCACAGAGAAAACTTCAGCAGTCAATAACAAGAGAAATTACAGAAGACAGCTACCAAAGCACTATCTCCCCTCACCCTTTCTCAGGGTGGACAGTGATCGCTCGAGGCTTGTCCAGGCCCTGGGAGATCACTACATAGCGGAAGGATCCATTCAATCTGGCCACCTCGATCACGTCAAAGCCTTGGTCTGTCCAGTAAATGTTTCCTGTTGGGAAGGAAGGAGAAGCAATGATGGTGGGGCGAGTATTGTGTATTGAGGGAGTCCTGTCTGACCTCCTATTTGGAATTAAAGTGAACTAAGGTATAAATTCTTGTGCTCTCTATTGTTTGTATTCCATTATTTCATCCGTTCACATTTCTCTTGTACTCCATGTTCACTGCATGCCTCACTCTTAACAAGAGTGATACACTGACAGCTAAACTGAAACAAAGCTTATTGATAATGTCTGATTCCCACAATACGACGTAAGATCGTATAAACAAGAATAGGCTTCAGGAGGCCTGAGGTTCCTCTCACCTGCTATCCAGTCGACAGCGATGCCTTCCACTCTCCCAATGCCGTTAGTGACAACGTCCTCTCTCCATGTCTGGTCTCGCTTGGCCCTGCTGATGGTGCTCAGGCCCATGTCCACCCAGTAGATAGTGTCATTATCTGAGAAAATAAGCAGCATATGTTTTTTGTTATCATTATCAATGTAATTGCTAGTTAACGTGTTATCAGCTACATCAAAGAGTCAATATACTATAATGGCTGGGAAATTATTGTATATGTTAGGAAAAGTCTCACCAGCATGGAAATCTATGCCCACAGCTAGGGATGTGCCTGACACTGGTACAAGGGCATCAGACTTGTCTGATGGATCCAAAGGAATACCACGAATGCCCTCATGAACAGAGTACAAAAGAAAAGAGCCCACACCTACAGCAAACAAATAAAATATCAAGCGTTAATAATTTAAAAGGTCTCTTTTATCAGTTAATTCAAACAAAATTCAAGAATATGTATGAATATTTCATACCCTCACAAGACTGCTGCCCTCTGCGCAAGCTGTATCCTGCTGTGCACATGCAGGCTCTGGTGGTTGGGGAGGTGGGGAGGCACAGCTGGGAACAGTCTCCATTGTTATTACTGCAGAGATTGGTGCCTGGGAATGGAAAAGCATAAGAATAAATACACAAAAATAATCAAAGAGGATTACCAGAGACATAAACAGATGTACATAAATAGGCTACGAGCAGGGAGTAAAATTCCAGGGAAAGCCTGCACCTTTCTGAACAGTTTCATTGTAGATTTTCATGTGCATCATGGGGGAAGTGCCGTTCCTCAAGACTTTCCAATTGCTGCCATCCTTTTTGTCACAAGTTCCTATCTGGTCAGTACCTTGGTCTGCCCACCACAACTTCTCTCCTGAGGTACACAACAGACAACAGCATGTTCAACAATCGCCATTGGTACCAGAAGGTCACAGTATGGGCAAAATAAATGTTTAAAGACACATAACATGGCCATGTCATCATATTTCATGGATAAACTCCTGACTGGCAAGTTTTTGGAGACCTACCCATGATTGCCAGAGCAGTAGCCTTGGTCAGCTTGCCCTTAACACCCTCAAGCACCTCCAGTCCAGACCCGTCCAGTTTACAGCGGTTGATTGTGCTGTTTCTTGAACTGATCCAGTAAAGCTGCTCAGCGTCGAAGTCAATGGACAAGCCTAGAAAATAAAGCAAGAGCTCATGTTTATTGACCCACCAGGTCACTAGGATGTGCTCTCGCTCAAGCACACAAAAAAGCCACTCACCGATGGGGCCTTTCTGGTTGGTGAAAAGGACGGTACGGTTGCTGCCATCTGTGTTGGCCATGCTGATGTTGTCCCCATCTGTCCAATAGAGTTTTCTAAAGGAGGCAGGAAGAGAGATTCAGTAAAAATACAGTGTGTATGAGAAAGAGGACATTACATTTCACCTTGATGATCAAGTCAAGTTAATCCTGCCCACATGTTTTTGTTTACTTGATGCACCAACAAAATCCTAACTTTACATATCCTATGAAACACTGCACACTCTAAGGTTGGCAAGATTGGATTCAGGTACTATATTCATCTTTTAAGCTTAATAAGTTTCTAACAGCTCTCAACCACTCTAACATTTCCTTTACATTACACATTTGTTGACCTGTGGCCATGGTTTGTCAGATAAAACTGAACTGTTTTTCTCTTGATCTCAATTAAATATAAAAAAAGCAATATTGATGACAACAATGTGTTAGAATTTATGGTCTGAATTTATGGTCCAAATTATATTTGACTTGGAATGTGTTTTGTTTTGTTTTTTCAATTTAAGGCCAAACCAATTTCAATAAGGGCTGAAACTAATGGTTGAAGCAGAAATATAGCTGAGCTGGCAAACTAGCAAAGGACAATGCGATTGTGTGTCATTGTGTTTACACTGCATCTAGTCTAAGTTAAAATAGTATATATCTCTGCCCCCATCACCCACTTCCTGTCAAATCTGACCATATCCACCACACCCATCATTTCTTTATTTGCTTTAAATAAAGTTTTGGAAGCATTTAAAACTCCCACATTGTCGTATTTCTAAAACAGACACACATGCAAGTTTGAATTTCTTGGTCCCCGACTGTCTTGCTCCCACCCACTCCTGGATGAATTCTGGGCAGTGTGTTTGTGTGCCAGAAAGAAAAGACAGCCCCTGCATATGGATCCAGCATCTGCTTCTCATTTTCCCCCATGCCAACAATGCTCAGAACGGAAACATTCCTCTCCTTAAGTAGGCTTTCAAAGTGATGAAGGAGGACACAAAAAACACAAGAAAGCAAAGACATTTCTTAAGAAAATATCCTCTCTTCATCGACCTCAAACACACATATTCCTGCAGGACTAAAGAAAATATATAAATAGAGATGGTCTGTCTCTGCTCTGCTGGTAAGAAGACAGGCCAAAACCACGTGTGGGTGCTCAGAGGGATGAGGTTTCAAGAGGGAAGATGGGTGAAAAAAAAGGACATTTGCTAAACAAGGCAGGAGAGGACAGGATGTAAGGTAAACATTAATACAGAAATACTGACAGAAAGCAACAGAGACACTGGCTGTAAATAATTCATAGATAGTCTTTGAAAGCATAGAACCCATCTTTTAAAATAAAAATTGAGCAAGTGAGAGAAAGAGAGAGTGGCAGAGGAGAAAGATGACATGAGGGGAGAAAATTGGAACAGCTTCCTTTAGAAACAGGGTCGGAGGTCAGCAACCATTTATAAGATAGTGCTCTGTCTGTCATTGCTGACTGCAAACAGAGAGAGAAGGGCTGACAGCAAGACAATGCCTGAGTGTGAATAACTGTTTGTGTGTATGTATGTGTGTGCGTATGTGTGTGTGTGTGTGTGTGTGTGTGTGTACTGTACATGAGTTGTATGTTGAAGGTGAAATCAGGAGAGTGTCTGAGAGCAATTTTTCAAAGCTCCATTTTGACTAAGTATGGCTTTATGATGTGTGTGTGTGTTTGTGAGTGTGTGTGCATATGACCAACCCCAGTATTGGATGCAGAACTAGACAGTGAGGTTTGTCCAGGCCCTGGATGACAGCATTTTTGAAGGAGCCATCCAGTCTGGCAACATTAATCTGCTTCTTATTAGCATCATAGCTGGTCCAGAACAGGTTTCTGGACACCCAGTCTACTGCCAGACCATGGGCATTCGGCAAATCTAGAGAAAAATAAACATGATCCACACAGAGCCATTATTCAAATTTGTCACTCATGTTTACAGGATCAAAAATTCCTACATGCCTTTTGGATCATTATCTAATTCAGAACAGAGAGAATAGGGGGAGGAGCTGCAGCATAAGACAGTGAAATTAAACTAAAAGTAGTTTTTTTTGTCATTGTTTTTTATATTTTATAATGTGTATTATACATTATACTGATCCAACATTTTCTTGGAACAGGAAACATAACGTTTGAAGATGTAAAGAATCAAGGTGAAAACAGTTTAAAACCAATCTGTCTCCATTTCAGATTAAAAATAGTTTTATACCAGCAGAAACTACAGTCTCAACTCCAGTGCCATTGATGAAAGCTCTCTTGATGGTCTGGGTGCGGACATCAGACCAGTATATACGGTGCTCTAGCGCGTCATAGTCCACCACAGTCACATTGTCGATGTCCGGCACAGTGAAGGAGATAATGTAGTTGTAGTATGGGTTGTCGATGTCCACTCCCCTGATCTCGATCTGACGGGCATATAACAGGAACTGACGAGACTCTGTAGGGAAAAAAAGATAAATTGTCATGCATTACATCACGCATTACATCAATTATTCAGTTTCAGTATTAAATGGGAGTGATCCAGGGGTAAATGCACCTTCAAGCCAAAAGTCAAAAGCATGAATGCACACCCATACCAGAGTTGTGAATATGTGATTGCAGCACAGATGGGTGCATCTGCACATTATTTCTGCCACTTGAACAAACAGTTAATTCAATTAAATCTTTGTATCTAATGATTGTGTCTGGCTGGTTAACTCAATACTACAGTCATGACAGTCAGAGAGAATTCAATCAGTGGAGCTACATTACAATTGCATTGGTCTCAACAGTTCTATCACCATTTAACTGTGTGCAGCTTGAATCACATACAGGAACAGAGGGAAAGAGAAAGGGAGATGGGGAGAGTAATGACAGTGTCAGGCCGTATTGGCCAGGCCAGCCGAGGTGGTGGATGTGGAGGGTTGTGGCTGATGCTTGCATCAGACAGAATGGGGCTCTCCATTCCATTAGCCCTGAAGATAATAGAAATTGCTGCCCTGAATACTAAACTCACACACTGAATAAAGAGGCCCACTCACACTTTTCATGGACAGACACTTCAGTGCGCACCGAAGCTGTCACAGCAACAGCACCTTTAAGTGAAAAAAGTCTAGATTGTTTAATCCTCTCTCTTTCATACACACCAGCACACTAATGGAAATAAACAATTCTGCAAGGACAGGGATTACACTGTGGCATTCAATGACAGTTTTTCCACAGCAAATAAAGAGGAAACCTTTCTGCTACATCTGAAGGAAATCAAAGAGTAGGTTTTTATGTACAGTATGTTTTGTTGCTTACCGTAGCAAGTGCGTTTGTCAGGGCCCAGTTTCATGAGGTGAGGACAGGCACATGAGAATGTCTGATTGTAGTTGATGAGACACAGATGAGAGCAGGGTTCCTTCCCATCTTTAGCTGCACATGGGTTGGGAGCTGCCAAGGAGCAAGTATTGAAAAAAGATTAAAAATGTACACTTAAACATGTCATAAATCATCGTAATCATTGTAATAACGCCTCAGCTTTCAGCACAGTTCAGAAAAGCATGTGCATTTGTGTGTGTGTATATGTTCACTTTCCCACCTTGTGGCTGTCTGGATGGATGATAGACCTGGAGGTCAAAAGGTTGAGTGTTGGTTCTCTGGACTACAGTGACGTTGCTCCCAGTCCACTTATTTGCCTTAGCCAGCGTGTTGGTCCGCCAGTCTGTCCAGTAAACCTCCCCACCATACATGGTGACAGCAAAGGGATGGGACAAATACTCATGTCCCCTCAGAACCTCAATCAGCCCAGAGCCATCATACTTAGCTGAATAAATGGCATCAGACCTGCACAAAGCACAATTTTCAGTCTAAATAAAAGATCCTGAATAAACATGAAACAAAGACGTTTGTGTGAGTGTGTTCACTTTTGTGCTCTCTGTATCTGACCTGGCGTCAATCCAGAGGATGCGGCGCTCCAGATAATCGACAGTGAGTCCATTTGGCCAGCCTCCACTGCCAGTTTCCTTATGGATAGTCTTTCTGCCTTCTCCACTCATGGATGCAGCTTCAATCCTCGGCAAGCTGGCATCCCAGTCTGTCCAGAAGAGGATCCTGCAATGTCCCAGAACAACAAGAACATGCAAGTTGGCCTTTAAATAGCATCCTAATTTGTTGTATATGTGTTTTGTTTAATATGAGCAGTAAGCTCTGAGTTAATTACCCGTCCCGGGGGTCTAGGGCAATAGCTCGAGGATGCTCCACCTCCCCAGCCAGCAGTGTAGTTCTCATTGTGCCATCCAGCTTGGCCACCTCTATCTGATCCAGGTTGCTTTCCACCCAGTAAATGTTTCCTGCTATCCAGTCCACTGCTAGACCCTCAGGAGTAGCCAGGCCATACTGGATTACCACATCAAAACTGGTTAAAGCTTAAGGGACAGATGAAAAAGACAAGGAATGTGGTCAAACATCTTGTTTTGCTTGTATGTATTTATCTATCTAACATTATGAAAAAGAACTAAGCAGATGGTTAAAATGTTTTTGTATCATTCATCTTTATTTTAAACAAACCAGAGAAATCTGATCTAATCATATTTAATATTGCTGCTCAATAAAACACATGTTCCTCCAGGGTGCTTGGGTTTCTTAATTAATTCATTATTCATTATTTCCTATTTTTCATTATTTCAATATGTATGAATAAAGACTTTGAAGGCTTGGCTTTACTGCAGGCAACAATTTAGATTATGCTGTAACCCGAAACACTGATCTGCTTTACTTTGGTATTTACAAATTATGTAAATGTAATCAATCTGTTTGGATTCAAAGCTAACATTGCATCCCAGACTGTAATTCCTTTAATCAAATGCTTAGATGTTACATTTGGGAGAAAACATGTCTCTACAATAACTGAAAACATTAGCTTAGTGGCTCAGCAGGGGGTGTGACACTACAATTAGAGACTAGGCCCTAAAAATGTAAATATGTGGTGTCTTGCAGGGCTAAAGACACACGTGTTCCAGCGTCTCTCTAACCCTTTCATTTTCTATTAAGTTCCTAATCAGAGGGACATGACGTACACTTACTGTATAAAGCATTTAACTTTAAATGCGCCAATGGCCCCATGCACACAGATCTACATAAATGCAACTCAAACACGTGACCTTCTCATTATTAGTCATTATTAGTGCAGGGGTTATGAGAGGGCCTTGTTTGCAGTGCACACTGGTCATGAATGATAAGACTGGCCTTTATGAAGTCACACGAGCAACAGTAGCATCGGTGTAGCTTTGAATAATGGTTTACCAACGCTGTATTAGGAGATTAAAATGTTGACTCTTACTCAATAAAACCCCAACCTCACTCTTGATGCTTTATCCTTAACCTTTAACCAAAAGCCAGAAAGTTGATTGAAAGTTGAATGGCTGATATAAATGCCCTGATATCTGCCGATTTAAATGCTAATGAAGACCATGTGATGCAGCTGAAGGTTCCCTAAAATCATGTGTAATTGAATGTTTTGTTAAAATCTAAATTATGTATGAATTTAATCATATTTCAGACAAACGTATAAAAAACCAAACATACATACAACATATATTACAAACATACATAGTAACTTTTGTTACTAAACTCAAATTCTGACCTCCGTTCTCAGACAGTTTCCCACGATAGATCTTATCCTCCACCACATCGGTCCAATAGAGGGCACTCTGGCTAAGATGAAAGTCAAGGGCAATGGTGTTTCTTAAGCCTGGGACCAACACACTAAACTCTCCCTTATTCAGATCAATGCGGCGGATCTCGTGGCGGTTTGAGAAAATGATGAAGGGTTTGAATGGATCTGTGGAAATGAAGCAGAAAGATCAGTGGCTATCTTGAGAAAGAGAACCAACCAGATGGTAAAGAGGTAAAAACCCTTTGCCTGGACACTGTTGATTGTTACAGCAAATACTGCAGAGCTGCTCTGCTTGAAAACATCACAGCCATGTTCCACTGCAGTGTGTGACTTGTCCAATGAAATTGTGGCTCTGTTGAAAGTGGCACTAATCCTGGGTAATTAAAACACAGTGTAAATAGGACAGGAGTTATCTGTGCCTAACAGGGAGCCAAATAGGCAGCAGGATGAGTGACAGGGTGCTGGTGGCTAGTCTCTAAGACCTGGCAGTGGGAGCGCAAGCATAAATCTATGTTTCATCATTGGCTGTTATTACATTACTACTCTATATTTCTTAAGCAAAAGATACAATATAAAGCTACTTTAATGCCACTTAGAAGTTTCTGTTTTTGCCCTTTGGCTGACTCTAATAAAGTGCATATCTACTTTATACGTTATAATTTTAAACTCTTTTCATAAAATTATAATGACAGGTAGAACCCTTTGCACAGGTCTTTCAGGTTTCCTTAGTGAATCTTTCCCCCCATCATATGCTTACTCTGCAGTGCTCTGTTTAATGTCCAAATAACTATCAAATTTTGGCACACTGCATCTTCTCCAACCAAAAGGTTTCCTGCTAGGGCGGCTTCTCCTCAGTGAGATTCCAACCCAAACCACACTTCCTGATTCGGCAGTCAGGAACCTGACAAAGCCCGGAACTGAGTCACTCCTCTAACTTCCTCCAACCATCAACCATCAATCAAATGTTTAAGGTTTTTGCTATTGTCTCCTCCTCTAACCCTCCAGCTTCTACATCTTTGCCTTGGGGACCCTTTGCTCTGTCCCTTACCCGTGCTCTTGCAGTTCTCCATATCAGGCTCCAGTTCCCAGCCCTCATAGCAGGAGCACTTCACACTGAACTTGTCCTGTTCGCAACGTTGACTGCACTTAAGGTGTTTGGCACAGAAGCTCTGGATCTGACAGGTCTTGTTGTCAGACCCTAACTCCATGCCCAGGGGACAGGAACAGATAACACCCTCACCTGGAGCCACTGTGCAGTTATGGCTGCAGTAACCATTTTCCAGTGAACAGAGATCTATAAAACAGAGAAAATCCAGTCTGAAGCCAGGGAAATATACAGAAAACTGTTAAATAAAATTAAAATGTAAGATGTGATGGTGAATTTTACTTGGCCCTCCCTCTATTGAAACTACTGTTGTCTCTTACCACAGAGTTTCTCATCTGAGCCATCTGGACAGTCGTCTTTGCCATCACAAAGTTTCTCTGAAGGCAGACAGATGGTGGAATCGTTGGCGCACACATGGTGAGAGAGCTTACACACCAGTGCTTCACAATTGTCCTCGTCTGAGTTGTCCTCACAATCACTGTCACCGTCGCACACCCAGGCTTTGCTGATACAGCGTGCTAAGGACAGAAGGCATTGTTACTTTATTAATAAATACTTACACCGAGTTAATGTACTTCACATGCTTTCTGATTGAAAGTATGATCTTCTCACCAGAGTCCCTGCAGCCAAACTTGACAGCTGGATCACACATGTGTGTGACACCCTCACAGTTCTTCTCATCGCTCAGGTCCATGCAGTCAGTGTCCCCATCACAGCGCCAGCGCAAGGGAATGCACAGGCCATCCATTCGACACTGAAACTCATCTGTATGACAACCTCCAGGAGGCCGCGTGGCTGTGGAGAGAGTGAGCGTATAGATTCTAAATGAAATTCTCTTCAGTGGTGGCCTCACACAGGACACAGACTTGAGCAAAAACAAAGCGCATCTTTAAACTGTGAAAATAAAAATGTTTGAGCTGTTGGACAACAGAAAACGCTAAACTGATTCATGTATGCATTCTGAAAGTCATACACAGCAGCTGACAGTGAATCATTTTTCTTACTGTTGCACACTTGCTCTGAACAGAAGTCTAATTACAGTCCCCTCCAAGAGTATTAGAACAGCAACAGATTAGTTCATTGCTGTACACTGTAGACATTTGGCTATGAGATCAAAAGATAAATAGCAAATTGTGCTACCTTATAGGCTATTACATGTAAAAAGTTGTAAATACCATCAGATAAAGCTTAAATAATTGACTTTAATCTGAAATACATTTCAAACCCAAATGTCTCCAGTGTACAGCAAAAATAAATGAATTAGCCTTGCTGCTCCTATACTTTTGGAGTGGACCGTGTAAGTATTATATCTACTGTATATTATTAGTTCAAATTTTTAAAAAAAGAACAGTTATTATTTCCCTTTTAAATAACCACTGAGAGCTATTAGGTGTCAGTAGTGGTACCATTAGGCTGGTGCCAGTGTGACTAATAGGGACAAGAGACCTATTATACCTGCTGACTGAAATGTCAATACTAGCTATGGTTTCTGTGCTGAGTCACTTCAAATGACAGAGCAGTGTAGAGATGCATCCACCCACGCATGATAATAGAGTCCACCTCTCACAGCTGTTTTCCATAAAAAACTTTAAAAAATTAACCAGTGGCAATTTGTTATGTGCGTCTTTCGCTGTCAGCTTTAGCTTTTATTACTCATAAGTTGATGTTTATACTTCGATCATTTAGTACAGTACATCACGTACAGTCACCTCTGTCTTGTCCAGATGTGCATTGAGCAAAACAGGATGCTTTGTGTTGATCTGAGTTCATACATTATTAGTGGTCATGTTAGAGGCTGGTTTCAGCTACAAAAACTAAAGAGCATCTCTTTTACTCACATTCAGATTCTGGATATGAGGGCTCATTGTCTTCATAAAATAAGTGCTACTAAGATACAAAATAAATCCAACTTTTGCCATAGTAAAATAAAAGATGTGAAAAATCCCCACTTGGCAAATCTTTTACTGTCAGCGGTGTGGTGAAACCCTACAGGATTAACAGGTTAAGATACTGACCCTGATTGGTGCAGTTTGCGTGTGTCTCGTCACTGTAGTCCCCGCAGTCATTATCTCCATCGCACGTCCAGTAATCTGGGATACAGCGGCCACTGTTACACTTGAACTGGGCGCTAGAGCAGGAATGGCTACAACCTGCCTCATCACTGTTGTCGCCGCAGTCGTTATCTGAAAAACAAACACAGTGAAACAACACCCACTCTCACATCATGTGGCACCCACAGCATCAAAGGGAAAGAATTTTAAATATGTAAATATGCAAAAAGTAATTTTTTTTCTTTTTCACAAATAAGACAGTATAAGTGAAAACCATGGAATACAAATGAAACACAATATGAGAGATCAGAATAATGTCAGAAACTGCATAGATCAGACCATGCACCATGAGGGAATTTGCCCAGATACATTGACACTGGCAGCAGAGCATCATAAGCACTTTTATCTTTAATAGTAAAGGGCAACACATTGCAAAGTATGACTTAACATAAATCAGCTAATTTCATAGTCATCAGGGAAAGAGGCTATATTAAGTACACTGATTTTTTTCATTTAACACAGCACCACATCAAGTGTGTGGAAAATATCTAGGAAATTTAATCAAGTTCAATTAATCAGTTGCTAACAAAGTATGTATTCGGTGGACTGAATTATGCCTTTAAAATTAAAGTTGTCAAATCTAAATCTAAAAATTCATGCTTCAGGCCAGTGTGCAACAGACAAAATGAATGGCAGTAGTATTGACCCCAGCTTGTGGCCATGTTCAATCATCAGAAAAGCAGCCCTAAACTGTTTCTGAGCACGCATGGCCAGTCCTAGAGATGGACCAGCTTCATAGCTGTTGTGGTGCATGTTGATCTATGCACTAACCGGTCAGGTTTGGACAATTCAACTCATCAGAGCCGTCCCCACAATCCTTTTCTGAAAGACAGAACCAACGGATGACAGCAGAGTGGGCCAATGGCATAACAAGAAACAACAAAACCAACAACACAGAACAACAAAGACAGGAAAGAACAACAAAAAAACAAAACGTACAAGGTGACAAAAAGGAGTGTATGCCAATATGAAGCTGGTGGCAAAACATGCACAGCAAACTGTGACAAAAGGGAGTGAAGAGTTCCCACTGTAACTAAGCACAATGAGGATGAGGAGAGAAGAAGAGACACTAACCATTATCACAGCGCCAGTTAATGTTGATGCAGCGTCCATTGTTGCAGGTAAACTGAGTGAGAGGGAAACATGTGGGGTAGGCTGCAGAAAAAACATGTTCAGACAAGTCAGTGCTCATACCTCATAAAATACAAACAATCAAATGTCCACATACTGTGAGAGTAAGTTGACCAACCACAGGAAGCAGGTTCGTCCGATCGATCACCACAATCGTCATCCAGATCACACGTCCAGGAAAGAGGTATGCAGCGCCCGCTAGCACATGAGTACTGATTTGGTGGGCAGGTACGAGCTAAAAGACAAAAAGAGCTCACATTACATTTGAATAACAAAAATATTTATATCATCTATCAGATTTCTGTTTGGGAGTGTGTTTATGCACCTGAGCAGGTAGTGTTGGATTCATCCTCATCATTCCCGCAGTCATTGTCCCCATCGCACAGCCAGCGCAGAGGGATGCAGCGGTTGTTTTTGCACTTAAATCTGTCTGTGGGGCAAGTGTGCTGGTCTAGAGAGAAGAAAGGACACATTGAATGGCAAAAAGGAAAAATAAGAAACTGTGTGGCGGATGGGGAATAAGAAAATGAAGACACGTGAGGTGCAAATGAGTAAAGAGTCTAGCTAGATAGTCTAGCTGTGTTGGACTTGGTTTTGTTTTATCTGGAATGGAAGCATGTCTGCACACTGGCTACAGACAGACAGACATGCAGAGAGAGCTTTTACAGATTCACGGACATTGCTACATTCCTCCCTACATAAACACTTTTGCTCGCACAGACACACACTTATACTGGGTACTCACACAGACAAAGAATCAGTGTATAAAAAAAAAAAAAACACACAAATTCATACTTTTCTAGTCTACTCTCTCATTTCATTCTGGCACAACCAGACTGTCAAATTCAAGCTGCTACAGGTCATCTGACTCAGAACCAACAGGAGGGGTAATTGTTTCAAAGCCATGTTGGACTAGGTGTGTTTGTGTGAGCACACGTAATAACTCACGGCAAAGTTCAGGAGCCTCATCGCTGTTGTCCAGACAGTCATTATCTCCGTCACATTTCCAGCGCTCCTGGATGCAGCGGTTATTCTTACAAGCAAACTCCCCAGGCTGGCACTGAGGAGGGGGTATGTAAGACGGGTTGGCTGCCGAAAGAGAAGTAGGGAAATAAAAGGAATGTGGTAAAGAGGTCACAGAAGGCAGAAAAAGAAGCAGGACACAGTTTTAAATTTCTTTGTAGCAAAAGGAAAATTGAAGGTTTTGTGGAAAAGTGCAATTATATGAAATCTAGAAACCCATTTGTTAAAATCCACCCCACCCATACACGGCTGAAGCCTAGTATGAGTGAGTAAATGCATAAAAATCAAAACCGGGACAAAAGAAACAGCATCCCTTAAGACAGACAGAGCTGCAAGGAATACTGTCTATAACATTATCTACATCCAGATCTAGATGTACTTGTTATTTTGACCTAATAACAGGGAGTGGACAAAATACTGTGACCACCTCTTGTGTGTCTGCATGTGCTCCAATATTTTAGGACAGACAGTCACAGTCACACAGCTTGACTCATCTTGTCCAACATACCAGAAATAAAACCCCGTTTATGTAAGGGAACAAAATTAGCACCATGAGAATTACTCTTTAGTTCCACGCACCAAAACCAGCTCACAGAAAGCAAAGTACCTACCTTTGCAGCTGGTGTTGTCAGCTGGGTCTAGTATTTGGTCTTCTGCACAGGCACACTGTCTGCCTCCTGGTATGGCCAAACACAGACTGCTGCAGCCACCATTGTTCACACGACACGCATTAGAGCCTACAGAAATATGTACAGAGATATAACTTGGGAACAAACAAGTCATGGTTGTACTTTTTTAAATAGCTTTGTACTGAAGCTGGACAAATCACTGTAAGATGATCATCTATAATAGCTGGCAAATCCTACAGTGTGGCCCGGTCAACAGCAGTATGTTTAAGTGTGACGAGGCCCATCATGCATAAGAAACAGGCTACTGCAACTGAAAATAAACATTTTGTTTGCCTCTAGACTCTCTGACCACTGGAAAGTTTCCAATGTGCAAGATAAACTTAGGGAAGGAATTTCTGAATTTAACAAAGCTATGAAAGTTGGCAATGAGAAATACTGAGAGGCCAGGCAATACAAATCTACATATGGCAATATGGCTGATAGTCTTCAAGCAGCTGGTATTGAGGTCATTCTATCAGTGGGAGAAGAGAGTTAAAAGATTACCTCAATGGGAAACTTTCTGGATTTCCAGAGAGTCAACACTCCCGTAGCTTTAATTAATCAACTGATTTTGTAGATGTTTGTATAAGTTGTTTCTTGGGTGCAAGGTGGTCTTTACATATTAGTGAACTTTATCATGCCATAACTCCTTTTGAAATGTATTTAAAATTTTTAGATGTTTATTTTATTTTATTTTTTTTATTTTTATTTATTTTTTTTACATATTTTTCAATTTGGCTCTCTAACGTTTTCATTATACATAAGAACAAGCTGGTTTGTGTGTCCTGAGTGATTTTGTTTTCCTGATGTTTCTATCTAAACACCTCTAACTCATTTGTTGTTGTGTCTTATGCTATTTAGGTGTCTGTCTTTCTATTTTATCTCAATAGATATCTGAATAAAAGATCAATGTATGTGTAACCAGCTGCCCAGTACCTTGCTGCTGCTGTGCATCGTACATTCGGATTTCAAAGATGGGCGGCCGCTCGTTGCGCAATAGAGTGGCAGTGCCAGTGGTGGTGTCCAACTTGTAAATGCCGCCACTCCGGTATTCGTTCCAGAACAAGAAGTGTTTATAGTGGCACAGACCAAAGGCGTGGTTCAACTCCTGACCTTCGTACACAGTCTGGTGATGTGCAAAGCAACATGATGGTAAAGAATGTTTTTATAAATAGACTACAGTAAAGTTACAGCTCAAACAGGTAAAGACAAAATGTGACCAGTTACCAGTTACCATTTATGTTAATTATGCTAGAACCTATCAACACTATACTCAGTTAAGAACATAGACCTAGACCCATAGACAGGACACACACATTGGTGAAGTTGCCATGCAAGGCACTTTGCTTGGGGGTTCAGTTTCTTGTCCAAAAATCTTCAACATGTGTGCGCAGGTGTTGGGGAGCAGCTGACCTTACAAGTGTAGAACTATGACAACCCACTCATTATTTACTGAGCTACGGCCTCAAACATATTGCAATGTCCTCTCTTTTTTGTTAAAATCTGACCAGTGTTACACATTAAAAAACAACAATAGCAAAACAAGTATTAGTATTATTATTAACAGTATTAAAACTGACAGACTAACACTGCAGTTAACTAGTTCTGATGATGGTGGTGCTGACCTTGCGTTCAGAGCTGTTAAGGTAGACCATCTCAATGCGATCATAGTAGGCATCCACCCAGTAGAGGATGCCCTGTGGGATGTCTAGACTCAGGCCATTGGGCCACAGCACAGTTTTGCTGGTCAGGAACACGTTTCTGTTAGAGCCGTCCATCCAAGCTCGCTCAATTTTGCCTCGCTTGCTCTCCTTAGGGTCTTCCTCCCAGTCTGTCCAGTACATCCACCTGAGAAATACACAGGAGAACTATTGTGAGAAAAAGATTTCGGATATGTGATGCCAAGACAGAAATTGAGAATGAATTGAAAAAATCTCTTGGCATTCAAATAGGTGAATGGCATTTTATTCAGCTGCCCTAAAGCGCTTCAGAACATCAGGACGTCAAGTGAGGCAGTTCCACACTTTCTCTCCGTTGATCTGCCTACAGGCAAACTAATGTTTGTCAATATTCAATCTTCCCCATTGATCTAATCTTATCCTGAGAGTACTGGCTGTAACAGTTGGGTATTTCTGTCCCGAGCAAAACAGGCAACATTCCCCTTACACATGAATATGATTAGCAAAAACTCTTCACATTTCCTTTCCCCCTCAGTCTTTTTCTTTTTCTTTCCTTTGGGCAGTTTTCTCCTCCTCCTCCTTCTTCTCGCTGAGCCTGATTGATTGCAGGCATTAGTGGAGGCGAGTGCCTCTCCCCTGGGAAGTGTGTGGACACACATCACCCTGTCACTAGTAATCCAAAGAGGGTGGTGTGTGTGTGTTTGTGTGTGTGTGTGTGTTTGTGTTTGTGAGCATGTGTTTCTCAAGCAAAAGCCCAGGAGGTCATATCAATAAGATGTATTCATACACAGCAAGATTAAGAGCTATTTGAAAGAGTGTAGGAGAGATATGCTTGTGCGTTAATAAGCTGAAGGAGGAAATCTATCATTTAATGTGCAAAAAGCTGTT
Organism: Channa argus; assembly: GCF_033026475.1. Classification (NCBI taxonomy): domain Eukaryota; kingdom Metazoa; phylum Chordata; class Actinopteri; order Anabantiformes; family Channidae; genus Channa; species Channa argus. The sequence continues at coordinate 12,983,997 of NC_090201.1, read as the reverse complement.
TTAGTAAATAGTCTGTGATACATGTTATCAGACGAAATGTTACATCTCAGGGTGATAACAGTCAAAACACAGATTTAAATATGATAAAAGGCTTTTTGCTGAAAATTGAGAGGAGACGCAGACAAGAGTAAGTGGAAAAGAACAACACCCCTCACAAGTGGTGAATAATAAAACCAATAAAGCTAAAACACCAGTGATAAACAAAGCTGAAACAACCAGAGACAAGATAGAGCAGCTAATTAGTTTCACTTAGGTCATCAGACAACTGACCTGAAGAAATCACTACCCATCATTATCTGTCACCATACTGTACATTAAGAAAGCACAGACAGGCATACATGCATCCACCTTAAACGTTTCTTTTGTTTTTCCTATACATAGGCTGTTGCCTCTGTATCTCAATGATTTTAATCCTCTTTGTATGGAACAAAAACACCAAACACCTTCACTCTCCTTGTCCCCCTTACCCATTTAGAGGGTCCACTACAATCGCACGAGGGTGAGTCATTTTTCCCTCAATGAGTGTTTTGCGGGTCTGTGAAGCCTTTTCCAGCCGAGCCACACTGATGGTTTTCTTAGGCCCATCATCTGTCCAGTACAAGTTGTCAGCCATCCAATCTACTGCAATCCCCTCCACAGTGTGGATTCCTGAGACAAACAAACTACTGGTGAAAAGGGTGTGCTGTGTTTCTACAGCACATAAACATGCCAAGGGGCATTTTGGCTCTTAAGCAATTTGTTGATTGCAGGTTGATTGAATCTGTATTTAGATGAGCAAAAATATTTTTGTGTAACTGCACTGTTGGTGTACAAATGTACAGTAATTAGATCGTTTTTACAAAAGTTTGTTTACCTTTTTACCAATAAACCTTTATCTTCTTCTTTCCACATGTTTACAAATGTACAACCACATATTTTAACATAATTACTGAAAGGCTTTTAAAAGCATGGCATCTTTTTAACATATTTGAGTCCCTATACTTCTTATCTATTGAGTTTTTGATGGAAACATGTTTATATTTTAAACCAACTTTACTCTACCTTCCTTCAGAATGATATCCCTCTCACTTCCATCAATCTTTTGTCTCCCAATGATGTAGCTGGTGGCATCGGCAAAGTAAATAAACTCGCTCTCAGCATGAAAGTCCAGAGCTCTGGGGTTCATCAGATTCTCAATGGGGATCATGTACTCATCTGGCACCTTGGCATTCATGTCCATGCCCCTGATGACCCCGGGTCGACCTTTACCATACACCAGGAACAGTTCGTGCTCGGGTTCTGCGGTAAAAAGAGAAAAATGCACTTCTGATCTCTAATAATATGTACATAATTAGAAGAGCCACTTTACTGAACTTGTATCACCTGCTGACATTCTGTTGTGTAATGATTTCTGTTCTGACAAAAAAATGTCCACACACAAGAATGTGATGCTGAGGTATGACTTGTTTTTTCCAAGAAATGTGCATTGACTAGACAATTAAACAACATGCAAGTTCAGCAAAAGCGCTAAATGAAATATAAGTGATTTCCATTTTAAAGACAGAGGCAGAGGAGTAGGTAACCTTTAATTTAATCAATTGTGTCATTTTCAAGGACAGACTATTCGCAGATCAATATACTGTTATTATTGGCTAACTGAATATTAAAACACATCTCAAAAAAAGCTGAATCAGACCGACAACCTTACAGGGAGGTCAGAGGAGGACTAGAAAGCACGACTATACACCGAATACACACATCAGCTCTGGATGTGCTTCAGTCCAGTGTTTTTGATGACTAAACAGACCGCCTGATGTTTCTTAGGAGAACACTGGAAAGAGGTCACTGAAACCTAATCATTGTTCCATTGCACCACTTGTCCTACTCACTTTTGCAGGACTTGCCATCGCTGCCCAGGCTAAACCCAGAGCGACAGCGGCAGGTTCTGGTCTTGTGCCCGTTTCCCAGCAGACAGATATCAGAGCAGCCTCCAGCCTTCCCAAACTGATCCACCTCACACGCATGGCTACGCACTGCACAACAAGATGGTGGAAGATTAAGTTGAAAGGAGCCATATGTATTAATACAATATTCAGCTGTGCATTAGACATGAGTGTGTATAGCTTACCTGGAGGCTGACGTCTTTGGTGATAGACGTGCAGCGCACCTCCTTTGTCCACCCTGGTCACTACCTGGTAGTCTGTGCTATTAAAGCGGTTGACCCTGATCACACTGGTCTTAGGCTGCATGTTAGCATTGTCTGAGTTGGTGGCATACAGGTAGTTTTCAAATACAGTCAGCCCATACAGGTGCTCGATCTGAAGAAGAGCCAGAAACATGGAAGATGAAAGAAGATGTATCAGGTAGTGTGTGATGTTCTTTGGGTGTTTTATACAGTTAAGAATTTAATGTGACATGCAGGAAAAGTTGTAACTTACACATACTTAATCTGGATAGGAATATATTCATATTTACAGCCCAATCACTACTATTAATTGTTGCCATGCGAAACCATAGGAAAGATCACTGCCTCTAAATGACTGAACATGCACTGTATATTCCTTAGGCTGTAAAAATGCCTTAAATGTGCTGATGAGAACATGTCTTCGGAAAACTATTTCAGACGATACATGCTTCATCCGAATAAGCAATTCATGTTCAATATGAGCATTTCCATGCTTAATATACTTAAACAATAATACAAATTGGTGTATCCTGATATGTAAAAATAAAACATAATCGTGCAACCAAACTATGCAACAATTCATTGTGGAGTGATATTTTATTTTGCTAAGCGCATTATATTTTAGGATAGCAACTCTGTGCTTCTTTTTGGCTGTGTGTCTCTGATGTCATAGGCCATTGCCATTGTATGCTGCTACTAACACAGCCTTGTCCAAGTTTCACCTTGGATTTCTTCTGTACCCTTTTCAATGCCTGCTTTAAAATGTTGAGTTGCTTTATAGGTCATCAATATAAAAAACATAGGCCCAGCGCTAAACCTGATTTAGCACCACACATAATGTCTCTGAGCACTTGAAAAAAATGTGTTAATATGGAAAGCACATTCCACACATTTTTAATGTCCAAAAATTACAGAGATCGTTCATCAAAACGCCACAAAATCTTAACAGAGTGGAGTAATTCCAGCAACCAGTAGATGAAGCCAACAGGAAACATAATGATGCTGGTTGTCACAGTTTTGACTTGCTTTTAATGTTGTTTTTCCTCCCACTCCAATGTCAATATGGATTACTACAAGTGTTACAACTACTTTACCCATTGTTACTGGATGAACCAACTAAAATTTTGGCGTGCAAAAATATTGAAACACTGTTGCTTTTGTGTGTGATTTAACTTGAGGAAGTTTTCACTGTTGCATGCTTCACCTGAATATAATTAATGTGCAATATGAGCATTTCCATGCCTAATATACTTGTAAAAAATAGTACAAAATGGTGTAGATATTCAAAAATAAAGGATCATCATGTATTCAAACAATGCTATGATTCAGTGTAGAATAGCATTTTATTTTACAGAGTCCATTACTTTTTATATTAGGAAAGCTAAGAGGATATTATTGCACTTATAACAGGGTATCCTGCCACAATAACAAGAAAGACTTCTTCAAATTATTCTCTGTGCTTTAAAAATCCTCTTAAATATTTTTTACACTGGTGTGTTTAATTTGCGAGTGGGGTTATAAAGCATGAAGAATAAGTGTTGCCATGGTTACCTGCAGTTTAATAAACCATGTGGAACAGTGGTTAATCTTTTTACCGTAACACTTGCTGAGGTAACCAGATGTACAACTTTAACAGCTAGTTCAGAAGGGGGTGTTTTTCATAGCCATGGTATAAAATTGTACTTTTAAGAGCTGCAGTCTCTACCAGTCTCCACAGCTATCAAAAGCCAGAAATCACATACAAACTAGCTTGTGTCTGAAAAAATCAAGAAGAAAAGCAAGGCAAGGATTTTCTGATGTGAACAGACATAGGCCAATGACTCAGTATCCCAGGAGGCTGTGTCAGCAGTAGCAAAAAACCTGAGATCGCACTGTGGTCTATGACAGCAAAGACACAGACAGCTAGAAAGAAACGCAGTTGTTATCATTGGCTGGAGGGTTATGCTCTGCTGAAGTGATACAGTGTATGAAAACCTATTATTATTATACTGCTTAGACACATGACTGTGCACTGTGTCAACTTTACTCACAGTTAAAGCCAAGACAAACCAGACCAACATTATAAAAAAAGGTTCCAACACAATGTAAAATCCACAGAAAACATCAAATTTGAATTTTTTTAAAATATAATGAGTCCAGGGGATCTTAATAGGCATGTATTAGGCACTTTTTCTCTAGAAAAGAAAGAAAGAATTTTTAACCTTTCACTGTGTATTTTATTAACAAAAAAGTTTCCAGGGCAGCTTTAAAAGACCATGTCATGCTCCTGATAAAACTGGCCAATCTTAGCCCAATGAATAACTACACTTTCATTTTACCTTTATCTAAAGGATGTGCATTTACTAATACGCCAATTATACATGCACACGCACACACACGCGCACACACACACAGATACACAGTATAAGTTTGTGTGTTTGTGCCCCTTAGGCTCATCGAATAAATGAAAACCATTACTTCTGCAGAGATTCCAGTAAAAGCCATGGTAACAAGAGCCACCATGCTTCACCAGCACTGCAACATCAACAGCTTCAGTATTAATATTAATCAGTGCCTTTAATGAAAAGGCAAATCCAGCTTCTTCTCTCTCTGCTCCTCAGATTACAGGAGCACACAGAAGAAACATACAGGTAAGGTACATTATAAATATATAGAGAACCTAAGCATACGAGAGACTTTTTAGTATTATGAATTATATATATAAATAAGGACAGATGAAATTATCTTCATGCTGATGGAAATGGGATGATGATGCGGTGTGTCTAGTGCAGCTGTTCTCACCAGCAGGCCTTGAATGATGGTGTGCCGGTTCTTGCCTTCATAGTCCACAACTTCAATGTAGTCCAGGTAGGCATCAGCCCAGTACACCAGCCTGCTGACCAGGTCCAGTGTAATGCCGTGCGGGAACACAATCTTACTGTCTACTAGCTTTGTGCGGTTCTGCCCATCCATGTCGCAGCGCTCCACCTTAGGGATCTGACCATAGTCTGTAAAGAACACCTTCCTGTGGAAACAAACAGTAACTCAAATGGCTAATCATCTCATTTTCAGCTCATTTGGCTTTGCTATAATCCACTGATCATATGCAGACAGTAAGAATGTAGCTTTTCATTAGGCAAATTGAGAAAAGTAGGAAGAAATTCTAATGGCAAACAAAGAAAGATTAAAAACTAACACTTTCACAATCAGATATCCAAAGTTGTCATCATGTTTTCCTCCTTTGCCTTTTTAACACTGGCTGTACAATGTTGAGTTCCTCTCTTACTATGTATATTTTTATACGCTAGTAGTGTAATGAAGTTATTATTATTACATTATTATTATTTCAGCTTTTACAACTTCAAATAGCAAACTGTGTTCACAGTCCTTGTAAACATGTTAGCAAGCAACATCTTTTTTCGGACAATTTAGTGCTACTATGGAAAACACATTCCGCACAATTTCTTTGCCATGACAAATTGTTAAACAAAAAGTCCTAGACGTTTAATAATGACAGAGATTGTTCATTCTAGAAACCAGTAGATTAAGCCAACCAGAAACATAATGATGCAACTTTTTTACCAGTTTGACTTCTTGCTGTGCTGATTATAGAGTGGGATTTATGAAAATTAGAGTTTCTTTGCTTTCATTTTGGTGTTATCATTTTCCTCGTTCTCCAATGTTGGTATGGACTTTATGAATTTAGCCCTTGTTGCTGGATGAAACAATTATAACTGAGGAAACTGTGTGCAATAAAAACAATGCATTTTGGAGCAATAAAGCTGAAGCAAAAACAAGATTTCTTCCCCTAACCCTACACAGAGAGGACGTCATAGTGGGAACAGGACATCTGTGCTCAATTACTCTAACGTGCAAACCTTCATTTAGCCTTTTCCCATTTGAAATCTGGGTAACAACAACAGATGACAGAGGTCTCACTCCAGCACTCTCATGGGACCATGATTTGGTTTAAAGCACTTAGGAGGATCTTTATAACCACCTCTGCATTTGCATGTGTTTAGGTGCAAGAAACAAAACTGACCCCATGGTGGGGTCCAAGGCAATGCCTTTAGGGTTGTACAGCTCCTGGTCCAGAAGGGTGACACATGTCTGGCCGTCCTTGTCACACACAAAGATTCTGTCATCCACATCATCCACAAAGTAGAAGTTTCCGGTGAGCCAGTCGATGGCCATCTGCTCCACATCTGGAGAAAGAAAGGGGAGAAAGGGGTGAAGAGGGGCTTAGATAGGATACAGGTGGTCCACGATGAAGTAAAAACACTGTTTTCCATACTTGAAGTGATTCATTTGGACAAAACTTGAGCATGTGGTGTTATTGTACAATGAGTGAAAGACTTGACTCATAGTCATGTGAAGAAGAAAATTAGTCAGCAGCCCTATTTATCATACTCACGTACACCATCACAAATCCAGGTTTTTAAGTTCGGACCTCAGATATTGAGGTAATACATCTGTCACTTAAAATCACTCAGACAGAATATGAGTTTGATTTGAGGAGCATCGATTTTGTCGTAATTGTAGCTAAGCGTTCACATGGAGAACCAGTGCCCCACTTTTGGATGAAAATCGAACACCTGGGTGCATGCACGCTGCACCATGAGCACACACTTTATGGAAATTTTACACCCTAAAAAGGTTCAACATAGACAAAGCTGGACAAAGAAAAATTGGACTACTCTGCTCTATCCAAACTGTTCTTAATATGGGGCAAGACCACATAGGGAGGGTCTGAGCTGAAAAACAGTGAAAAAGAATAACATGAGACATTAAAATACCCCTCTCCCTGGATTTCTTGTTCCCTCTTTATCCATCCTTTCCTCAATCAGCTCAGCCACGCTGTGTCTGAGCCAAGAGTCAGAGAAAGAAAGTTAATGTTAAAGCTGAAAAAGAAGAAATGTGAGCTATAGCTATATTTACTCAAATACCATACAATTCTAAGATAGCTGTATGCATACTGTATGTGTGTTTATACACACACGGAAGACAAATGGACTAATTTAAACAGGCATAGTTATTCATTAAGTTTACTAGATTGTCTGTTTGACGCTGGGCATTAAGCTTTTAGTGCTTTTCCTCTGAAAAAACCGGGCTATCATCGTCACGACAATGTTTCCCAAAAGAAAACTCCTTCCATCTGTAGAAGGTACAGTGAAAGAGCAGGGAGACTGAACCAAAACATTAAAGTTGCAGCCAGAAAGCAAAAACAATGAGCTCAGTGGAACAACAGAATCAGATTGTAATTATCTGCAGTGTTGTCACTATGATCATCCCCTTCCATTGAAGTCATACAATGTACCAAAAAATACAGCAAATTACTGCACAATTACTACACTGCTGCTTTTTACTTACTGCATGTGATTGACTGTTGTGCTTTTAAACTTTAATATTTGCAAGTGGAATGAAACCTTTTCATCTTATGGGCTAGAGAGAGAAATTGAAAGGAAGAGTGGGGACAAGGGCTTCAGAAACCACAAGACTTGTGTTTTCACAGCTGCCATGAACTCCAGAGTTCACAGAGCGATTTTCACATACAGAACTCACTCATACTGTACACACAAACACCTCACATATGGGGCTAAAGTCATGCTGCGGGGGTCCCTGATCATACAGAGGGACAAGAGAAGAGGTCTAATGTGGTGGATTGTTTAGGAGGGTGAGCGGGTCACTGTGAGGATTTGGGGGAGACCAGAGAATCAATTTTGCCATCCAGGAAAGAAAGGCTTTGGGTGGGGGAAATGATGAAGCAGTTTCCTTTGTATAGAAGCCCAACAGAAGTGTGTATACTGGATGTGAACCAATAAACCTGACTGTAATTCCAGAGGAGCCCTTTGTGTTCACAAAAACTGACACATTTTTCTGAAGAGGCCAAAGGGAGGGAAATGGAACACTTTCAAATATTCTGGGTTGGTGTAAAAGTGGAAATTGGATGAAAGAAAAAGGCACAGGGACAGTGAGGAGAAGGAAGAAAAGCGAGGAAAAATAAAAAAAACTGAAGAGAAAAAAGATGGAGAGCGAGAGAGTTCTGAAATTCACTGTATAGTAACTTGGCCGTGGTGCAGCAGCATTTCTGTTGTTTATGGAAATCAGGGGCCGTTTTCCCAAAGGTGCTCTTAATTTTTAACACAGAATTCTCTGTTTAAACACTTCCAGCTGCCTCACAACACACTGATTCACAGATTAAGCAATGGATAAACAAAGGCAGAGGGAAATAGGAGATTGTGCAATATTCAAAATGTCTGTTGAAAGCCCTGAAAAAATGTTCACCCCCTGCTCTCTGACACTCCCTGCTCTCCATTTCCTTCAATGTCTGCAAAACAGAAATGGCTACAGCAAAGCCAGACAGTTTTATATCTCCTCCCATTCTCCTTACCCTCTCTCCTCCCCTTGTCTGATCCCAAGAGGTGGGAAAACAGTCTAGATTCATTAACTGCAACTCTGTCTGTCTGAAACTATGTTATAAAATAAAGCACAGCATAATTGAAAAAAAAAACACACAAAAAAAAACAACAACATGATGACTCCCTCCATTTTTCCTTGGTTACTACAAGTTGATTTACTTGTTTCTTGTAATCTGTCAGTTCTGTGTTGCCCTTATAAAAACAACAGCAACTGAAAGTCCAGATAAAAATATGTTTCAATGTATTGCTTCAGTAGAGTACATCTTAGAGGTCTAAATCCTCAAAAGCACAAAATGCTCGTACGACGCCACATAAGCAAAACAAGTTAATAATAGTGTAATTATATCAGTAGTTTACTTTTAACTAATCTGATGTGGCTTTGATACCTCCTCCACTTTTAACCTAAATTAAGCTTCCAGCATAACTCACTCCACCCCAACTCCCTGCCCCCACCCCCACCCCCAACCTCCCAAACTCCAAAACACTCCCTTAAGCATCTGGTGAAAGAGTTAAGCAGGCGAAAAACAGGAAAAAAGACAACATTTGCCTCTAAATTTGGTTATATTAGGATCCACCAGAAGAAATAAAGAGGATAATTTGAGGGACTAGTGCAGACTAAAGACTAAATGTATTTCAGAAAATTTAAGGTTAATGTGTGTGAAGGGTAAAAAGAGGCAGAGAGAGGGAGGTTTAAAGCTGAACTCAATGCTGAATGGAGAGAAGATTTAAAAATGTGCTGACTGACTTGCCTTTTAACAGCACATGACCTCTTAAGGAGATTTGAGGCCAGTGTCTGCTAAGCAGCATGCTGCAGCTCACTGTGCAGGGGGAGCAGGTACTGTACAAGCAGGGAATGGAGGGTTAGTAGCACTGTGTCACTAAGCACTTTCTCTCTCCAGCCTCTAAGATGTATAGTGACACACTGTCATACTGTGCCCAGTGAATGCAAATCTATCTGTTTCATTTTTAGGTTCCCCGTAGGCAGAGCACTCAGCACCCATACAATGAAAACAGCCGGACTAAATAGATTGAAACATTGTTTGATTCCTGTTTAATTAGGCACTTCTCACCACAGTTTACAACATCTGCCAAACACAGCTAAATGAGAAATTGTTATTTGTAGTAATTGATAATCAACAATTTAGAGAAAAAGAAATTTAAAAAAAACAGCAGATGCAGTGTGCCGCAGTCCAGCAAAGTAAAAAAACAAATATGTCAAATACAATGGGTTCCTGCTACATACTGTACTTTTCTGCTAAATGGCCACATATATAGAGCTGGCATTTAAAGAGCTTTACAATGCTGCTTCTCATTTACCCATTCGCACACACAAACTGACAGGACCAGGGATCAAACCACTGACTGCCTTACTAACTTAGCTACAGCCACCACAGGCAGTGTAGAACAGGATGTTTGTATATTCACCATTAAATTAACATTTCACATTACCTTTAAATCTGCAGGCTACAGAACTACTGAAAAAAGTTATTCATAAACACACTGAGCTTTCATGATACATAAATACATGTGTGCGTTTTATATGAATTTAGTGTATAATTAGGAATGGGGAACATGGATGGATTACTGAATGGGCCCACCACGCTCAAAAGCGTGGTGGGCCCATCACTAGGGGATCACCCTGGTCCCCTAGACCAGAGGCTGATGAAGTTAGTATTAATGTTTTTAATAGAAAGTCACATAAGAGTTCCATAAAAAAACAAATCAGACACAGACAACATTTAGGGAAAACAAATTGTCAAAAATTACCAGAAAGAAATGCAAAAATCTAAATGAGACTAAAAAAAAAAACAAAAAAAACATAAATAGTGACAAAATTACCCCAAAGATACAAAAAACCCCACAAAATGACCAAAAAGAGACAACACGACTACAAATGACAGTTTTCACGTGAAACATGAGTCTAAGAGAATGTAATGAGCAAGTCAGAGTAACAGGGTAACTCAGAGCGAGTGCAAAAAAACATGTGGGCAACTCATCTGTGACATACTGAGGTCATGAGTCACTTCAGCCACATGTGCATCATTTCCTGTACATTCTTCCCTGCCATTGGTTGCTGCTGGCTCCCTCCATGTTGACTGTAAGCATAAACCTGGTCCTTTTATTCTGTCACACTAGCATGCCAGCAACACGTCCACAAGATCGTTCCTGCTTGTATGGGCAGTTGCTCCAGATTACGGACTGGAACAGATGAGAAAAATCTGCTCTTTCGTATCTTTTTGTGTTGACACTGAGCATGTTGTTTAGAGTCCTCTGGGAAGTTACAGGATGTAAATAATCCAGTCATCTGGCTAAACCTCATAAATATGAGAATTTCCATTTTTTTACACTTACATATACTGTAAAGAACACAGTAACACTGCCACTTGAACACAGGAAGTGCAGTGCCTTTCAAATACTTCCTTATTTCAGCAATACTGCCCTAATCATTCATCACCCTGCACATCCTGCCCTTTCTCCAATACTGAGCCAGTTCTCCATTTTGTGTGTGAGTGTGCACAAATATGTCTATCGGCATGTATCTGCATAAGCATTGGTGTGTGTGTGTGTGTGTGTGTGTGTGTGTGTGTTTGGGTGCGTGTGCATGTGTTTGGGTGCATGTGTGTCGGGGGCAGGTGTGGAGAAGCCAACTGTAGCTTCTGGAATTTCCTCCAAATTCCTCTGGTCCTTCAATTATTGAGTGAGCTCAATTACAGCTGCATGATTATAGCAACAGTTATAATTCTTGTTTTTAAATTATTCTGATTGTACTTATTATGCATAAGTACATGTTTTTTCTAATTGGAAATCTCTATATGAGCTTGAATGATTGACAGACGTACTGTGCAATTTAGGAATAACAGACGTGGCATTTGCAGCGACCAGAACAAAGAGGTTGCACATCAAGCTTGATCATCTTAATATTGCGAGGGATGACAAATTGTCTTACGTGCAGTATTCTGAGGTTGTCTGATATCATCTGGTTTGAAAATACCATATTTCTAAATGACAGCTATGCCACATTGTGTGTTCATGTGGAAGACAGAGCTCCTCCACTCTGTCTCTTCATTTGGTCTTTATATTTTATCTGATAGTCTCTGAAAGTCCTTTCTGTCATGTTAATGCATTCTTTAGTCACATGGAAAAGGGATGTGAATAGAGACAAGCAGCTCCACACTGAGTGAACGTGATCAGTCATAACGCTCAAACATAATACAAAGCTGAGAAACATGAGGGACATGAGTAAAACTGAGCTGCATGATTACAGTATTTCTTCTTTACCTCAATCTAGCACAGAAATGGAATTAAAGCCTCGTAAACCTGCTTCATACACACAGGTGTAAACATTCAATCACGCTTCTCAGAACTGCAACGTCTCTCTTTAACTTTCATCTGCTTCAAAAGAAGCGGCTTGTTTGCGAAATGAAACTTAGCAATAAAAAAACAAAGCTGTTCTTATTGTGCTGCCATATTTGTGAATTGCAGGTCCTGCACAGGTTAAAATTAGCACTATTAGATATAACATTAACATTCTACATTCTACAGGTAAAGATGCTCAGTTAATTTTAGCTGCATTCACATACCGTTTGAGCCACACAATCAACAATAAGTGCTGTAAAATTATTTGTTGTTTAAAAAAAAATTAATTTTGATATTATTTTATTTTATTTTGGTTGTGGTTCAGGTCTGAGGCCTCTCTGTGTATAAAAACACCCCTAAAAACAGAAACTGAAGGATTCAACATGAATTAATGATGAGATGTTAGACTGATCTCTGTGTAGCCACAGGTGGTAGACAGTGCTTCCACCCTTTGTGCCACTGTGGCAGCACTTGCTATGCAAGTCAAAGAAATTTGGTCTGGAAATTCATGCTATACTTTTAAGTATGTAGGCTCAGAGAATAGAGAGTCCTGAAAACTGATAAATACATACACACACATACACTGGTTGTGTTGCTGCAGTGTGAGGCAGCAGCTTCAGCTTTGGTATTAAGTATTATTATGTATGGAGAACACTGCTGTAACATTTTGCCTTGTACTCTGGCCTGTGCTGAGTTCTTTGGTACAATGCATTGATGTGATTTATAGATGTACTATACCAGGGTGAAGGTGCATATTGCTGTGGCATACTCACGATGCAGGCTGAGGGAGATGTTGATTACTCTTTCTTCTGTGAAGCTCTTCAGATTGGGGATCTTGGCACATTTCAGGTGTGTGGATGAGGGGGAGTCACCTACATGAATCCAGCACACAGTCTCATGGGCATAGAGGAAGTCCATGGCTGTGGTTTGTTTAGTGCTGGTGGAGAGCAGACTGTTGACTGTAGTGCCGCTAAGGGAGGTGGCTTGAATGTTCTGGGAGTTGGCAATCAACAGGACAGGCAGCCGGTCCACTGGCACTGGAAATGTAACATGGACATAACTAACAGTAAACAGGAGGAACATGGACAGAACATCCACGCAGCCCCTGGTGTACTGGTGTAGTACTTACCATTCTTGGCCTTGCAAGAGCGGTTGTCTGGCTGAGACAAGTAGCCCTCAACACAGGAGCAAGTGTAGGAGCCTTCAGTATTAGTGCAGGTCTGACTGCAGGTCCCATACACGCTGCATTCATCAAAATCTAAAACGCAAAACCAACAGCAAACAAAATACCAAATTTGAGTACAAAAATGGTACATGCAGAGAATACAGATGACATATATGAAATGCTAATGTTTGATTTTTCTTAACTAGCAACAAATGCTTCAGTTTAATTCCAAATCTCACACTCTGGTTGTTTTCCAAAGATTGCGTTTGAGGTTCGTTAAAGGTATCTCATTTTACTGCCATATTTTGGACAAAACTATTATTCTGTGAGGGGAGTTTCGATATGTTGCTCATCAGTGCCAGTAACCTCAGTAAACACAGTGACTGCTGAGATTCCAGCATTTCAAAACATTTCCTTTAATGTGAAATGCCCAGCATTCCCAGCCCCCCCTGAACTGCCCACTGTGTACTTTAGTTTTTCGAAATACTGAGTAAATTCTGGTATGGCTTAGGGTTCTTCAGAACTGATGTGAGAGTTACTGGAGAGAGCTAATTGTAAGCCACTTAATGTTTGTTATTGATGCAACATAGTTAAGAACATTCTGGAAACACCCAGAGTTTCTCATTGCAAGTGTTGCTAGAAATGACAAATAAAGGAAAACCTGACATAAAGTGTTTCAGGAAGGTGGTTCGGCACCACATGGCTCAATAGCAGCGTCAATTTGACTTTACATGGATTCTCAAATTCTCTGGAATCTGGAAAGAATTGAAGACAATTTATATTCTCCCTTGGTGTCCTGATGTTGGTGGTGTAGGGTACTTTTTAAAATAGAAAAGAAGAATTGTCATCATGGAGTACATACAAATTTGCACATTCGTGTTACAATGAAATGGGCCCTTCCCATTTAACCCATCCCCCCGGGGAGAGCAATCGGCAGCCACAGGCAGCGCCTAGAGAGGTAGCGCTGAGTTTGTCGCTCAAGGACACATCTTTATCCCAGTCTGATGTTTTATCCACTGAGCCACTGGCCCTCTTTGGCCCACAGCTGTTCAACAGCATTTCATACTCATCAAACCGTTCGGTGACCCATCATGTCCTATGGATTTGGCCCTAATCGGGATAAATTTGATCCCCCAGAAAAATTTTATACTTAATTACAGTGACCTAGTTCTCTAAGGGGACAAGTGGACATTAACTATTGAAACACTAGCCAGTTAACACTACTTACATGCTTTCCAAAACATGAGGACCACCTGGGTCAGCACAGTACTTTCACACATGCCACACAGCATCATTGTACAGTAATTGCTCAAGAGGTTCACTGCCTCGGTGGGAGCATCTGCATTTGTGTCTCCACTAATATATTTAGGTTTTTTCTTAGTTTGCCACCCATGTGTATATTAAGTGATATACAGATGGGTAGTTATAGGAACTCACCTTTGCATGTCTTTCCATCAGGGCTGATCTCATAGCCAGTCTTACAGAAGCAAACAGGTCCTCCTGGAGTGATCGCACACTTTTCCTGACAACCTTTGAGTGAGCAGTTGGAAATAAATTCTGAAGAAAGAGAAAAGAGAACAGGGAGAGTAAGGACAATAATGCTGCAGATGGAGGTACATGAAACCAGTGTTCTAGTTATTTTTTAGTTAGTTTCAGCTTTTCAAGAATATCAACGTTTGATTTGGTTTTACCCTACAGGAATATATTATATGTATATTTTATATATGTATAATTATTCTACTAATCGTAATGCCTCGCTTTTTCCTATATTGAATTGATGGTTCTACTCCCAGTTTTACCTGTTTCTGGCAATTTTGATTTATACTCAAATACAATTTAAAACCTTAGGGACATGCACCCTAGTTTGTCATTTGTATTTACTTTGTTAATCTTGAAACAAGACCTATTTTTTTCTGTTTTATTGTAATGTTTATAATGAATGTAGTTTAATTTAAATTTAAGTTATATAATTTTTTAAATTTCATTTCAGTTTTTTGTTTATTTTCTTAAAAAACACTCTATAATAATCTTGTGGGCAACATGTTTTTCCTTCATGTGTTGTCCCTCGTACCAACGTTGTTATTGAGCTGAAAACACAGCATCAGTGCAGCTAATGGGGGGTGGATTTGTGAATAATTAGGTTATAATCCATTCAACATACCACTGTAAACCCACAGATTATACTGTGATCACTCAGGTTTCATTCACCCTGCTTGTCACTATCTGGAGGACACAGAGCTTATGACTGTAGGTATCTGGAGCAGGTGCTGCTGAAGCTGCCATTGTTTATTTTCTGCAAGATTATTTACAGCTCAGAAGGGTGCTGAAATGCAAAATGTATGGCCTTCCAGTGGAAATTAAGCAAATATAAAGCATAAAATATTCAGAGGCAGCCCAGTTACTAAGAATTAGAAATAAAAAGAGATGTGACCTACAGTAAGTGTGGCTGAATGAAGTATGACAAAAGTGACAACCTCGCACATGCAATGCCTAGATAACATCTATTGAACCAGAATGCGTCACTAATGAGTGCAATAAGTTCAGAATTAGAAAACCTCCTCAAAGCAATGAGAGGATCATAAGTGAACAGGGGTTCATCTGAATGCTAGTAGACAATGAAAGTTTAACTAAGGAGAAGGATTGTAGTAAAATGTTTAAATGTTTGTTTTGGTCACAACTGCACATCCTTTGCTAGCTGGGTTGCTCACTGGTTTGGTGTGTGGTTCCACTGTCGACAGCTGTACATTAACAGTAGACCTCAGGCCCCAAATTTGCACCCCGCTCACTGGCTGATTCCACAGCTGAATGTCTTGAGGGCAAATAATTGAAATGGCGAGTTCAGCATTGTAACATCTAAGGTTTACGTCAACATGTTGAGGTTCAGATTACCATTTAATAATAGTCTCAATTTTACTGTATTCCTTAATGTCAGCAAGTTGCACAATATGAGACTTTTATTTCAAAATGTGATATTTTTATACTTCACTGAAATATCTAGATTTAATAAAGTATTCATATCCATATATGTTACCAATTCAAGTGAATTCAATTTTAGAAACAAAACCTGGGAATGAAAAACCAGAGACACAGTAGAAATCAACAAATATTTCTGCCTGCCATTCACAATCATCAATGTTCACATTAAAGGAAATGTTTTGAAATGCTGGAATCTCAGCAGTCACTGTGTTTACTGAGGTTACTGGCAGTGATGACCTAAGTCCAGCTATCTCCAAGGCTACATACACATTAAATATAGAAAGGTACAAACAGAGCAGGGTGCACTCACACCTTCTAGTCAGCAGCACACTGTATATCCTGTGAAATATAGATCAAGCAACAGTGAGTCACAGTCAAACAGACACAGTCGTGTCAAACCAGGCTGAGATCTATCAGTCACAAATGATCCACTTTGCACATAGACGCAGGCAGACAATTCACACTAACACAAGACCTTCGGAGAGAAAAAGCTGATCAAGAATCTTCAAAGTGCTACATTTTCACACTAAAAGCCCCAGTGTTCTCTTGCAGTGCTGTTCATACTGCACCTCTGCACTACTGACCAAATGAATTTCCTAAATCAATAATAAAGTTAAACTTCAGCCCCAACATTTCTACAGAGTCAAAACTGCTGAGCAAAGAAAAAAAACGGCAAACCACAGAAATCAGCAGATTTCTCTTTTGTTTGTGTGCTTTTAGAGATTGTGCCAGGTTGTGAGAAGATCTGCTGTATTTTAAAATAAATATCAACTACGGCATTTACTCCATATAACCAGTGGCCTGTTTTCAGTGCTTCTAAAATGTATTGAATAGTAGCCATCTGTGAAAAGTTTTTGTCATCCAGCTCATGATTCTGTAGAATTGAGGAAGCTTTCTGGATGTTGGGCAAAATGTTTCTGCAAGTCCAGTTTCCTCCAAACAGCATTTATTGGGGTATTGAATAGTACACAAGTCTTCCTACTGCACTCCAGAGGCTTGCTGGGGCAACCACAGTTCAAATTACAGACAAGCCAGGAATTCTCGAAAACAAGTCGGAGGACCAATCGAATCGAAGAGTCTTGCCACTAACATGAGCAACAATGTAAACAACCAACTTTGACACATTGCAAAACATTACTTTTTGAGCAAATAAAAGTGCTAAAATGCTCCTTGGATTCAGATTGCAGACAATGTCTATCAACCCATTACTGGGACACTTGAACCCTTGGAAAGCAAAATATGTTTCTGGGAGATTTTGATTTATAAGCACACACACAAACAAACACACAATCTAACTGGTTCACCTTGTGGTAACCGCAGAAAGCAGGTGTGTCACCAAATGCAGGAACATTTTTGTTTCCACTGTGAGCTAAATACGCACACACACATGCAAATGTCCAATCTAACCTCAAACTCCAGCCCAGCCTGAAAGTACATGAAAATTTCATGTCCATGCCTTTCTCCATGTTTCTTTAATCAATATTTCATCGCAGTTCATTTTTAACTGGATGTGTATCTTGGAGATGAAAAAAATGGATAGGCAGGTAACCGCCCCAGTAAAGAAAAGTTATGCTGAAATCTCAGCAGAGAAGGACATGGTCATTTATTTCTAAATCTTTCTTCTAATAAAATGTCATATTGTGGATTTGGAATAATTATTAAATTAAATCTTTTGTTACCGTTCATTCTCCTTTGTGTTGTATGTATCTAACCAATATTAATCTGTACCATTTCCATTAACATCTATAATTATCGTGGTTTAAACACGTAACATTTACATAACCTCTGTTTTATTATGCACATCCTCTGCATCATAGTCACAAAGTGGAGTGATCAGCAGCATCTGATTGTGTATTATCACTTGTGTTCCTCTTCTAACCTTTAGAAAGACATGACTACCAGCAGATTTAAGTTCCCCTTAGAGTGTCACCCTTTCCTATAATAATTCAAGTATGAAGTCAAGATATTTCATGTTTTTTACCCAATCAAGCTGCATTTCCTCAAGATGTGGTCAACCCAGTCAGCACATTCTTTTAATGGATATTGCATTCTTAGGCACATCAGGAATTACTTCCTAGTTTCTAGTTTCACAATGACAACTTCCCCTTTTTCATGTACGTATCTGTAGAAGAGAACTAATTACTAGACGTCTTACTTTATATGGTGAAACACACAATTTGATGCGTTTCTATTTAGCATACAGAATTGATGGAATTGATCCAGTGTGTTTTACCACAGGATACAGCATCATCTAATATTGTAATTTGATGTGGTAAATCATCTGTTACTGTGGTTTTAGTGTTTTTTCAAATAGTGATGATTTCAGAAGTAAGTACTGCACAATAATTAAGTGACAAATAAAACAACAGAAATTCAGTTTATACTTCCCACTCCTGCTTCTTTCACACAAACAGGACCCACACTCATAAGAATTGTATTAGTTACCCCTTTTCACATTCAAACTAGACCAACATTAGAATGGATGTGGGTGAGAGTGGTACCTCTGCAGTGCGGTCCTTCATCCCAGCCATCAGTACAGTCTGAGACCCCGTTGCACAGTTTGCTCATGTGGATGCACAGCTCTGTTCCTCCACACTGGTACTCATTGGGAGGGCAGTGTGACACAGTACTGTGTGGACCTGAAGAAGGCAAACACAAATATGGCAAGCTGAAAAGAGCCAGGTGCTAATTAAAATTGCATTAATTGCTACAAGCCAAATGTGTGTTACTTCCTAATAATTTCCCATCACATATATTTGTAATTTAGTTTTTTATTTAGGACACATTGAACTCATTCTCAAATGATTCTTAAAGGAGCTGTTCCTCCTGTTAACTTCCACTTGTGAGGTTACTTTTGAGGATTCTATAGCTCTGCTTTGATGCAGATCAGTCAGGTTGCAAGCAGAGTTCTGCCTAAATGACTCTCTGCAGGTCTTTAGACAAAGATGTCGGCAAGCTGAACACAAATAGAAGAAGGATGAACTTCATGTTACTCTTCACTAGATTTGGGAGTGTCATCAGAAAGAGGCGAAAACTCCGAAATCTAAGTATTTTTCTACCATAGTTATCAATAACCCATGCATTGCCTCTCATACTGAGGGATCCATTGCAGCATATGAGGATTTTCTTCACTATTTTACTGATATGATCTCCAGCATTAACAAGTTCTAGTGTAATTAATAAATTTTTGAAGAGACAATGGCATTTAAGAAAACTATTCTTGTTTTAGGTACTGGTTGTGCATTATAAAATATTAATAATGGGCATCTGGTAGTTGAGTTGTTAGGGACGTGCCATGTTATCACAACATCCCTGGTTTGAATCCTGAGAGGTGGGCAATTGTTGCATGTCATACCCCTTTCTCTCTGCCCTTGTTTAATGTCTCTCTGTAGTGTGCACTAACAAATGAGAGCACAAAGGCCCAAAAGTACAGAAATTTTTTTTAGCAATAATCTGTTGGCAGGGGATTCAGTTCTGTTGGTGTTTTAAAATCTCAGTGCTTCCTGTGAAACAGTGGATCATCAATTCGTTTTGTCTCGTTTGGAGCAGCGTATGGGAATTATTTGTACTGCTCTTCACTGACTCAGGCCATATGTTACCAACACTGTTTCACTGGTAATGGTGGTGCTTTTCTGTTTTCTTAATTCCCCCTCTCCTGTGGTGTCCCCCACGTGTCTGTCCTCAGTCCAGTTCTGTTCTGTTTTTTCACTTATATTTTAATTTTAAGGCAATAAGAGCCATGTCACTAGAGCCAATATTCGACTGTCTAAGAGACTTGAGAACATGGATGAATGTGTTTATGAAAACAAAACAGAGTGTGTGCTGCTACTATATCTGCCTTTGACCAGGGTCTTGGCCCACAGGGTTTAGATGTGAAGAATAGTGTAAAAAAACTATATATTTGTAGATGGCATCAGGGATGCTTCTAATTATTAATTATAATCAAATTATAAAATTATTGTTATTGTTATTCTTATTATTATTTTCATAATCTTTTGTTTTGTCTTTGCTTTGGTTTAGAGGATGCATGTTAGATGTCGGGGTTAGTTTAGTGGATTCTGGTCTGTGTGTTCATCTCTGCCAACTAAGTCACTAAAACCGTTTAGTCCTCTTGGTTTTGCAATAAGAAAAACTCTCAGCAGGGGGACAGACAAGTGCAATGTCAAACCAAAATGGATATCATTGCACCACCTTATCTGTGAGCAACAGCTCCAGCTGTGCCACTTGCTCCACACATCCTGTTGCAGGCAGTTTTGTTTTGAACGCTGAAGATACATATAGTACAGTAGTACATGTAAACACGATTTCTGAAGATTGATTTTACCCCAAAACCTTTCTCATAGATCTTGTTCATCCATTTTGTCCTGACAATAAACTGTTCAGAAGTACAAATGCTATAAAGATCAATCTCTATAAAATATTGCCCTTTCATTTTGCCAGGGGATGACAGATTTGCTGACAGTCAGGGGGCACTATGTGTGGATGACAACCTATTTGTCAGAGTGGAGGAAATGTTTTTGTACGCCTCAAACTATGTGTTGCCTAATATCCATGGATGGCACCACTGTGGTGGGTCTCATCACAAAACCTTATACACCCAGATATAAGTCAAAGGTAACAAACTATATTACTAAAAATATATATTTTTTAAAGACAAACTGTGAAATATACCTTGAGTTTACTTTTATTCAGAATCAACAGATCAGCATATGTTGGCATTTTAACTGGCATAATCCTAACTGACAGTACATTTCTGTTCCCTGTTAAGGACTATTCCTCTACATGGAAACAGATAAGGCTAAGGATCTTAAAGCCAATTCTGATCAACATATAAACCAAATGGCCAAATGGTAAAATCCCTATTATTCTCCTTCTCAAGCATGTAATCACTATCTCCTACAAATAGACAACAGACAGCAAAAGAGTCAAGATGGGCCGCATGGTGGGAGAGCGGGGAAAATGCTTTAGGCCACTGGGGTACATTAATGAAAGGAGGGTGACACTTTCTAATTATGTGCTGTTTCTGCTTGGTTCTGTATCTGCTAATGTAGGTCGCGCGCAGTTTACACAAGTCCACACTTGAGTTTTTTTCTTTAACAAGTAACACCTATATAGTTTTGCAAGTAGGGTTACTCTATGCCTGTCCAGCCTTTTGTCATATCAGCATATTTTCAGTCTCTGCAAGAACATGACTGCAGAACTGCAGTCTTTTGCTAAATAAAAACACACTTGTTTTTATCTTTTTTGTCCCTTTACAGTGTTTGAGTAGATCAATAGATCAATGGCTTGTCCCTTTTTGGGGGTTGCCACAGCAGAACATGTTCTGCGCATTAAGTTGGCACAGTTTTTACGCCGGATGCCCTTCCTGTCGCAACCCTCACCAATTTCTACCAGGCTTGGTAGAAACTGACTACAAACTAAGACTACAAACCAGGCTTGGACCAACACTGCACAGCTGGTGATGGGAATGGGCACTTAGGGGTACAATGTCTTGCCCAGAGACACTGTGACATATAGCCCACTGTGTGGGTGACTGTGGTGGAAAAAAGGGGGCCACTAGGAAATTAGCAGGAACTACAAACGTATCATTATCCTAGACACGCTGAGCCAAATAGCTAGCTTCACTATATCTACAGTACATAGAAATAAACAATAAAAACACTGCTGTAGTGGCATGAAGGCCTGGCATAGTAGTATGTGCTAGGAAAAGGACAGTGGGATCCCTGGGGAAAAAAACACATTTAGGATGAATATGAGGTTGAAGAGAGTTACTCCTTCTCTGTTACTCCTTCTCTGAGAGACTAAATCTATGCAGCTTTAACTTTATATAGAAGTAAATATACTGCTAAAATCCTTTGCCAAGCACAGCAAGCTTTTCCCCTTAAAGACCTTATTACTGAAGTCTTTTTCCTGGATGAAGTTTCCTGCCTTGTGACTCTGACCAGATTTTTATCCACAAAATGACAAATGACTCGGCACAACTTCTGCCCTTGAATTCAACCAGTCTACGTGTTGCCCACAACCTTCAGCCATTTCTCCAAACTACTGTTGCCAAATTATGGCCCATAAACTACAACATCATTACCAATAGTGGTTGTGTGATTATACAAATTCTAAACCACAGCTGTATTTTAGACATGATATTCACAAAAGATATTACAGTTTATAGGCTCAGAATAAAATGCATAGGCTTGTTTGTGGAATAAACATTTACTATATTATCTGTTAACTGTGAAATGTAGCAAACTATTAGCAATTATGAGGAGATACAGACATTCTTTTCCTTTTCAACAGTTTGATAAGAAAACTTATACCCCTTACATGCCTGTGTGCTCGGACCAGGGGTTATTAGTTCAGCATGAAGACTTGGAAGCAAGATTAATAGTAGCCTGTCTCCCCAAAGTGAAAAAAATGTGCTTACCAACACTTCCAAATCCCAAACTTATAATCTTTCTTCATACATAGAGAAAAACTAAAATCTCAAATTGAGAAGCTGTGATTTTAAGGTAAGTTTGATCATTATTTCTCACTGTCACCTGGAGACAAGAAAACTAAAGGAAGTCACTGCACTTGACTAGTATGGCTGATGAGTTAAACAAACTAGATACAACACGATACACAACAGTGGCAGAAATTTCGAACTCTCCGAAAGCCAAAGTGTATATCGCTTCAAAATGTACCATATGATCAAATACACCAGAGAACTCAAGTAATTGTAAGAAAGATGATAGTTTGTTTACTTTTAGTAAACTTTTAGTTTGTCAATTTATATATCTGCAGACTAGGTTTAATCAAAACTTTCTGTCAAATCTTACTCTGCCTATGTGGAAAGTGAAGCTGTGGGTCCACCTTTTTCTTACTCTCTATCCTTCTATATCTCCTCCTATTATTTTTCCTTCAGCATCTGTTGACCCATTTACAGTAAGTGTATAAGAGGGAGGGCAACATGTGGAAAAAGAACTAAAAAAAAAAACAAAGACAATGAGAGAGAGCACAAATGAGAAAAAGCAGAGAGGAGACACAGAAGAGCAAGACGAACACCTCATCCACAGAAAGTGGACACAGCCCCACAAGGCCTCATTCTTGTGTGAGCTGGCAGTGGTCGGCAGGGCTGCAGTGGAAAAGGCATTGCTAATTTGAATTAAACTGGGTCTTTTATGCAACATTCCTCTACTGTGAAGGAGCCAGGTTAGCAGGCCCAAACCCTTTTTTCTTTGAGTTTCTATTTGCACTATTCCTCTATGGGGTCTGTTGACTTAGATCAGTTAGAGATCTATGCAGGATGGCACCACTTTAACAGTTCTGTTCTGTAGCTCAGTGAAAAAAAACTGAGAAAAGTAAAATTATCTTGCTGAATATATTATTGATTAGTGGTAGCTGTCTCCTTGTGACAGTGCCTGTGGGTGAATGCTGAGGCTACAACAACAGCTATAACCTTACAGTGCAATAAAGGGTCAGGCTATATGTCTACAAATATTGCTATCAACGGACGCATATTAACCACTGATGAATACTTTTCTGGAGGGTTCCTGGACACCATTACCCCAAATAACTCCAAAACTCTATCAAAACAAGACTGTTGGATTTCAGACACCTTGCACAAGTGGGGCTTTAATCTGCTACACACAGAGGTCAATCACATGTACTTTCCTAGTCCGAGGAAGTCAGGGTGGTGAGGAAGGGGGTGGACAAGAGAATTAAGGCCATTGTTTGTATCGCACAAATCAGCTATGGCCCCCTACAAAGCAGGCTGAGCCGCTGTGTTGTAAGCAGCATCACGTGCTAAGCCTGATCTGAAGTGTGGCACGGCCACATGGAGGGAGAGCAGGGGAAAAGCTAAAGGTCGCTGGGGTACAGTGATGAAAGGAGGTTGGCAATTTCTAATTATGTGCTATTTCGAGATTAATATTTTATTTAGTTCTTAGTACTTAGTTCTGTATCTGCTAGAATCCCTCACACTTTGACTCTTGAGTTTTTTTCTTTCACAAATAACACAATTATTGCACAATTATTCTTCCTAGAAATGGTTTCCTTCTCTCCAGTAGTAAAAAGAGTTCCACCTGACTGAGTAGGAGTTGTGGTTTAGGTCTAGCTCAGGCTGTCCCTAAGCCAAAAGCTTGTTTCCATTCTCTTGTCCTTGCTTTCCCCCCATATACTGGTAACACTATGCGTATTCCACTGATATCAAACACAGAAACAAATACCAAGATGTTGACAGTGCTGGAGCAAAACATAAGGTGAAATGTATGTGAGCCAGAATGAGGCCACGATGATACCCACTGTATGTTTATTTTAAATTCTACAGAGGCTTCAGCACATGAAAAAAATAGTACAAAGACGCAAACAAAGTAGAACACCACATTTTACTGACAAGCTTTAGACAATTAAAAATAATCATTCTGCTTTTCTGCAGACAAGAACCATCCAAATACAGATGAATAATTTAATATGCTGATCCATAAATATACCACATAAATAAGTAGTGTTGCAACACTATACTGATAGCAGCTCTTAATTACATACTAATGCTGTGTCTCTCTGATCACGGATGACCATGTCCTCACAGACCATCTGACGCTCTTAGCCCAAATGATTCATTCTTGGGATGCAGCTCCGGATCCTGACCCAGAAGCCCCAAGGCACCCGTTGACCTCCCTACTCATCTGCCCTGCCAAAGCAACCAAATCCCAAACATCTAGGACACCGCATTAAAAAAAACAAACCAAAAAAAAGAAAATATAGAAGCAACAACACCAGAGCTGAGAGAGGGTTAGCAGAGCAGCTAACCCGGGAGTTTGTGTTTTTATCTTGCTACTCAATAGAAGCTTGTCAAAAAATCATGGGCACTAAAAGAGCAGGCACAGCAGCCGAGTGTTGAGGGTAACAATGAGTACTCTTCACTGCTGTTTGGTCCTGACAGATATCGTATAAACACTTAGCTCTGCAGGTGAAAACAACACATTAACCTGCCACTCCAATCACACCTGTGGGTGCCCCATATATATCAGAGTGGCTTTAATTCAGCCACCCGGGCCCTTTGTCCAAGCGCTCACTTCTTAGTATAACAGTGCTTGTAAAAATTTTAATTGTATATTTGTAGTTCAGCTCACTTGTTTCCTTCTAAGATATTAACATCAAAATTTCTTCCCTTCCTGGGGGGCTTCTGGGGTGGCTGGCTGCGGGACAAGCAAAGCAGGAAGGCTAAATCCAACTCCTGAAGCACAACAAACCGAGACCTGCTTAGGTCAGACAAACCACTAAGCAAACAATACTATCAGGAGAGTAAACAAGATTGAAACAGGACAGGGCCACCGGATACCCCAACCTGACTGATAGAATGAGCCTATATCAGTCCTGGTTGGGAAGAGGAAAAGTAAACAAATAGAAAAATGAAATAAGTATCAATGACTTATGTCATTCATCATCATTTATGCATTAAAAAAGAGGTAACAAAGATTATCTGTCACATACAAAGAAAATTGAGTTAGACATTCACCCTGTATATCTCTTTTGTCATACACACACACAAATGAAAGCTAGAAAAACATACCTATTGCCTACTGAAAAAGGTTCTTATGTGGCAATGCTATTTTTGAGATTGAACTGACTGAATATTTGATTCATCGACTCTTATTTTCTCACAATGGACCAAGGATTACCTTAAAACTATAAGCACTGTGCAAGTTTTTTAATGTAGAAGAGGGGAGAGGAAGCCACACTGACCCAGAATGACTAAACATGTTAAGTTTAGCCATTCTGTTTTGGCTCAGATGTTCTATGCAGAAATCAGGAGCCTGACTTTAATTACCACAAATGAATAAACAAGCCCCTCCCCAGACAGAGAATAATTTTTATTGGTTACATAGAGCATTAGAAAACTAACTCAAAGGACAGACGCCTAATTACCACAAAGAAAAGCAGCTATGCAAAGGACAGGAAAGGCCCAAGGGGGTCAGAGAGAAGGATGAGATTAATTGCTGTCGTAACAGCCAAGAAACCAGAGGAGACCAAAGTTAAACAACCACTCCAGAAGACAAGCTGTGTCTTCAATAATGTATTTTCCCCATACAGGATGTAGTCATTTATTACACCTCCTAATCAGACACAAGGTGGTTTAACATACTGAGAGAGACCAGCCACAAGGCAAAGCCAGGTGTTCAGCATCTGTGTGTCTACGTGGGATAGGACTTCGATTACACAAATGACCCTATTACAATTGTACATGTCGTTTACTCTTCCACGTCATAAACTCCAATCAATCTGTTTTCTTATCCCCATCTACTCACCCCCGCCCCATAAGGGTGACTCTGGCCTTCCCCACCTCTTTCAGCAAAGAGCCATGCTGAGATTACATAATGGTCTTTTTAAATTTAAACCCCTGACACGTTTTCCTTGGCTCAACACAGGCTGGACTCTCGTCCTTCTTCAGGGGGCCAGCTTTGCCCTCTTTTTTGCCCTTGCCATAGAAAAAAACTGTCAACTGGTGGTTGTTCACTCAGCAATTATGTTTTGTTTCCTATAAAATCAGGCATAACATAAATGACTTTTTATCTTTTAACAGCTTAAAGCTGCATTGATAAATATCTTTATATTGATAATGGAAAGAATTACTACAACTAACGTAAACGTTGCTGTAGCGCCACATATTGTAGGGACACTATGCACTGTTGCTTGGTGAAGAGCAGTGGGTGACATGGGTTGTAGACCTGCATTAGGGTGTTCAGGTAATTAGGTGCTGCAGAGCTGACCACTCTCTGAACATGATGCAGGCAGCAATTGCTGTAGGCTGAACGTGTGAAAACGTTTAGCATGTTAGCCATAATGAATGTGCAATACTTACAGACTTGTGATTGTATGTTAGTGACCATTGAATATTTAGAACAAAATTTGTTTGAGCTTTTTTCCCAATGCTGTTTTAATTTCTAAATGAGTCAAACAAAAAGTGGATAAAAAAGGGGACAGAGAGCAACCTGTAAGTGTACTCAAGCACCAACACCTGCAATAAGATCTTGTAGGAACAACATGACGCAAGGCGCCAGACTCTTTCATGTTGAGCAATGGCTTTCCTTGGCATGATGATGACTATCTGCACTAGAAAGTGAAAGGACTGAAGGACTGTGTGATAAATGCCACTGCTAATAAAATATCTACAAAAAAACTTTTTTCGAAGACAATGAGTTACATCATTAAAAACACATTTTTCTCTCTGAATTTAACAGTTATAAAAGTACCTCATCTCCCACAATGCTAAGCACAGGCGTGGAGAAACCATAAAAACTGCCCTTGTTAGCAGCCAGGGGCAGGGGATATTATTATAGCGTTACACACTTCCTGTGTTTACTAGACAAATACACTGGCCATGGGAGGACTTCAGAACTCCATTTAAGTCTGCACCTTGAGGAGATGACAACCCTGAAAGCGTCTACACCCACTGATGGCTATAGATCAGACTAATAATTTTCAGATTTTATTTCATTACATGGCTTTCAATTGTTCAAGTATTAGGAATGCAGATAAAAGTTCTATAAAAAGGTCATATGCTCTGACAACCATTTTGTTTTTGTTTTATTTTGTCAGTATCCCTCTATGCCGTTCTGATCCAGCACCCCGGGCTACAAAGAACAGCATTGTGGGGGTTACACAGCAGGGTAAAGCAGCTGCACTGGACAGTGGCTGACTTCACTGGCAATAGCCACCACCCCAACAAAGGCCACTGTGAAGCCCCGTCCACATGGGTGAATAAATAAACCTCTCTCATGCAACTTTCAACCAGAAGCATCTGCAAAAGCACATTCACAAAGACCACATTTATCACAACAATAGAACTGCAAGTGTTACTCAGTATATGGGGATGTAAGTAAAGTTTATCCATATTACAAAATAAGTTAATTTAATCAAACTTAATCTCAATCAATCTTAATTCCCAATTCTGTGACAATTCTCAGAAAAGTGGATTTGTAATTTAAGCTATATACTGAATATGGCTTATGGTAACCAGGTTAAAATCTCCATTTTCTAGTCATTGTCACGTAGCATCCATTCTGCAACAAGCATCACAAAAACGTTTTTCATTTATAATGGCATTTTGTTTTATTAGCCAACAATGTAAAACTAAAGCAACAACAGACATACCCATTCGTAATAGACTATTTAACATTCTGGACCAACTCAGCTGAGGCACCTACTCAGTCATACTCTCAAGTATTAATGTTTTCTCATTTGTAATGTGCTTAGCAAGTAACAATCTTATCTATCTTATAATTATTATCTTTCTGATTTACCTAATGTTTAACTTCTAAAAAACAGGATAGGATTGAAATTTCTTTTGTCACCAAGTTTTACGCCCTACTATTGAGTAAAGTCAGGTCCATCCTGAGCACAGGTCCTATAACTTGTTTTGATAGAATTTGGAATAAGCTAAAGGGCGTAGCATCAGACAGACCGGGGATGGAGTCACTGTTGTTTCTGACCCAGATAGAGACACAGAAGGAGGCTGTCCCACAGATGGGGGGGGGGGGGGGGGGGGGGGGCGTGCAGGTTGTGAAAAACAGCAGGTTTCTCCATTGCTCTGGGCAACTCTCTAATGACTTCCAGACCGACACTCAGTCTCTGTTGTCTAGCCTGTAGCTACAGCACTCTGCCCTGGCATCATGTACACACACACATACACACTGAACACCACCCACCCAGAGCCCTCTGTCCTCTTAGAAAACTACAGGCGTTTCAGTTTGACCGAAAAGACACTGCTGCTTTCATTCCAACCCTGGGGATTCAGCCTCAAAGCATCTCAACTCTAATGATTACTTTAAAACAACAGCCCTTTTTTTGTGTGCATGACTGCATCCTCTTTGGCTCACAAAGCAAAAGGAAATCGCTATCATCATTTATCAAATACAAACTTTGGAAATCTCCTTATTGGGCATGACAAGACTTTTTAATAGCAGATCGACCTCTTTCACTAGCTGATATAACATCCAATTGTTTTCTCCAGGCTGGCTGTAGTTAAACAAATAAAACCAATAACCCATCAATCTCAGTTAGTTAGCCAGCAACTGCTTTTACAGTTTGTTTGGATAGATCAAATGCTACAGTAATGTACTGGCATATCCTTGATATTGCAAAAAATGCCTTTTAAAAGCACCTTGGGTTTCACATCCATTCCTGATGTAGCTTTTAACACTTGCACCTATTGGAGAGTGTTCAAGTGATATCAGTCTCCATAATTTGCACATTACTTAAACGGAATGGACAAAAATAATGTGAAAAAGAGGCATTTTAAAACTTAGACCCTTAAATAGGGGTGCTTTAAATTAGATGACACATACGTATACACAGGAGGTCTTCGTTATTTGTAAAGAATTTCTACTCTATGTGCCTCTGTCTTTCCTGAACAGTTAAATGTCAGCCAAAGTTTATTCTGCTGTGGAAACGGAAACATAATCATGATACACAGAATGGTGGTAACCTACAGCTACAGTACACGAGATTGTTCCAAGAACTTACAAACATCAGGTTCCTCATCAGAGCCGTCAGGGCAGTCCTTCTCACGGTCACAGCGCCAGCCCTTAGAGATGCAGGTCACCCCATCTTTACACACAAACTGCTTGGGACTGCAGGTCTTTGGGGCTGAAAAGAGACAAAGACTTAGTTAAAAGAATTCAGAAAAAAATAATTAAAAAACAGCTCCTTTTTGTCAGTGATCTTTATTCTCGAGGTCTCATTAGCAAGTGGGCTTTGTTTTGCTCAGAGTCAATAGCAGCCTTCACTGGCCCTAATTAGGTTCTGGAAAGTTTCTTGTTGATTGAGAGGATAGAGAATGGATACAGAAAAACACTCTCATGCATGCCTGGAAAGGCTTTGCATAAACTTGTTGCAACTAAATATCCAGGCCAGTGTTTCCATGCTATTTGTGGGGTATATCAAAGAACATCCTGTTTAGTGAATTGCCCCCTATCATTCATTTCTCCTCCAATCCAACCTTCCAGAGAGAGGAAAAAACATCCCACTCCAGCCACAGCAAAATGTGGGAGTCTATTCAAACCCACACTGGTTAAAGTCCTCACAAAACAGCACACAAACAAAATGACAACAGAGATGTACACACAAGCAACAAAGCTGAGTCACCCAGGGCCTTTCAGAGGAGGCTCTTGCTCAGTGGAGTTTGAGACAACAACTTGAGCTGACCAGTCACTTGTCTTACTTAACACTATTGTCAAAAAGAAAGAGGTGTACTAAGCTATTTTACAATGTGACTAGATGAAAATGTAATATTCTTGGCATGTCCAGGATATAATTGAGAACATTATCTCGTGTAATTGGGGTTTTCCATACTCAATTAGAAACTGTAATAGCTGATTTAAGCCTAGTACCTGTCTTTTATTCAGCAAGTACTAAGCTATGAAAAGTATATAAAAAGTGAGGAATAACTGATTTTCTACACTATTCATTTGTACCATGGTTTCAAAACTCAGAAGTTTTACTTCAACGCCATATGTAATTAAACAAAGATCTATTGGTCGGACAAGTTTCTTGAAAGTTGATTAATGTTAAATTGTTTCTTTTAGTCCTAAAAAAGAAAGTTTATTAATTTCCCATCAGCTAAAGTAATTGTTACAAAATGTAATACATTAATGTTTATTACTCAGACCAGCCCTATAGGCTGTAACTTCCAGATTATTTAGATGTGCAGCATGACAAACGGGACGTCATGCTATTCGGGGGATGTATAGTGTAGAAGAAGGGGTAGATGAGGGGATGAAGCAGGATAAACAGGATGACTGTATTTACATTTCAAGGTAGCCTCCAACTCCAGCAATGAAGGGAATCTTTAAATGGAGCTTAACCTAAATACCCCGAATTCAACCTGACATATTGCTGCACACGTTTCCACACTCCCCACTTATCTTCCTGTCTGTACTGCTGCGATCACCCTGTGTATGTGTGTCTGTGTGCGTGTTCTTGCGTGTGTGTAGAGCCACGACTTTTCCTCTCACCTCAAAGACACAAGGTGTTAAATTATTCATGAAATGCAACCAAGCTTGTGTTCAATGTTTTCTCTTTGCTTCTCAGCCTTCTCCTTTGATGCATGTGTGTTTATTTGTTTGTTTGGAGGCATCAACACCAGCCATAGCAGACAGATGGCTGTGGGGAAGCTATTGTTTATTTAGATGCTGACATGGTGTAACTTGACATGCTGTTAACTATGATTCCAGTAATAACGGTGGGAGAAATGCGGACCTGCCTCAGAATCAATTACAACATGCTGGTGACGAAGAAACCATCAGGGAGCAAAGGAAGTAGGTCAAGAGGTTGAAGTCTTGAAACCATAAGAATTACTGTACCACCAGGTAAGTTAGTTGTGATATTCAGTGGCAGGTATAGGAAGTCTAGAGGCCATTTAAGTCAGTCTTACGTCATCCAATTACACTTGTACACAAATGCCCCATGTGTTCAACACTGTGAAAACAGTTATATATAGCGGAAGCTGAAAGATTTAATCTTGGCTTTTCTTATTTTTCGGCACATTGTTTTCACAATTGTTTTCCATTGTTGGTTATACAGTATGTCCTTAGTCTGATTTTCGCTTTTGCAAATCTCAAATGCTAAGATTCCAGGAAGCCCAAACCACACTGGTGGTCTGCGGGGCAAGCTACAGTCCACAAGAGAATCTCAGTTCATGTTTCCCTCACTTATGTCTTTTCTTCGCTGTCTTCTAATAAAGAGGTAAAAAAGAAAGTCAAGGAAAAGCAGTGAGGAAAAAAACATGTTAAAAATAAGACAGCTTTCCCCTCAGTCACCATCTAAGGCCACATCCCTTTCTGATGATGAAAGCATAGCTGGATAACAGCTGGATCTGTTGTTACTCTTATCAACACTTCACTTTCTCATTATGGACTACTGAGAGTAACCTGAAAAACAAAATCTTAATGTAACATATTTAAAATTAAATAACTAAAATGCAAAATCAGTATAAGGTCTAAATACTTTTTAAGACAGTATAATTGACCTATAAAAGTATGATGGAAAAGTATCACTTTCCTGCTCTCCTGTCCTCTGGAACTACTTTTTGAGCAAATAAGGTTTCTTGCTAGATTTCGTCTCATGGCTTTGTGTTGGTGACATAGTAATACAACAGAACACGGGTGGGTGTTTGTTTGCATGTCAAATAAGGCAAGAGGTCTCTGTAGCCCATTTTAATGCCAGCTGTGAATGCAATCTGCATCAGACACGATCTGGATTTATCATCTGGTTAAAAATAGTATGCCCAGGTTGTAAAAGACTCTTTGGTAACTTCACTCAAACATATCCTGCACCTTTGAGGTCTTTTCTGTGTTTTGTGATGTAGTTCATGAAAAAACAGGTCTTGTGTGTTCACCCTTTTATTTGCAAAGGAAATTATACAAAAAGGAAGAGGATGAGCAAAAGACAACAAAGTATATAAACTGCAGCAGTGTAAATGAAGAGGCGGGAGTGAAGTACAAGTACAAGAGCGAGGGCAAGAGGGGGGCTCACACAGCTGGCTTCAGGCCTGAAGATCTAAGAGCAGACTGAACTGGGCTGGGATACTGAGACGGGATGGAGGAATGTCACACGTGCTATCAATAAGCTGACTGCAAGTTTACCACAGTGGAGGCTTCTGCATGAAAATGCTTTGGGTCCTCACCATTTAGACCTGATAACAAATATACTGCCCCCTGCCCCCACTGCTCTCTGCTTAGTCCTCCAAGAAGAGCTCTGTTCTATGACAAACACAAGCCAGCACCGGCCCCATTTCCTCTGACACCCACAGCAGAGCTATAAATATGTGGGAGTCCTGCCCTCTCAGATCAACCGGACCAAGATTTCTGCCTCATCACACACAAACTCAACAGCAGCTGAGATGAAGGCAGACTTAAAGTTGGCAGTGGGTGAAAATTAGTTTGAAAATTAACTTTAAACCTGCAAACCATCGGGCGTGACAGACATGATGTCCTCAATGATGTAAGACACACACATTGGAAATATACTAAATCGCTTTCATAACAACAATGTTGCAAACTAAAGGACACTAATACTTGGTTCAACCAAGTATTAGTGTCCTTTAGTTTTGCACTTTCACAACATGATTTGGACTCAAAAAGACATGCATCTAGTATTACCTGACCATCATCAGAAAACACATTGAGGTGCAGTGGTTGCACTACTGTCACTATTTCTTCTACCTGCAAAAATGCAGAGCACTAATGACAGGTGTGCAGGCCTGGCTTGTGTTTCTCAACTTTAGCAACTCTGTGTTAGCAACTCGTGTTAACATGTACCTCCTTGTCAGTGACTGGCTTATTAGTCAGAAGTAATCTTGGCTTAAACACTTTCTTCTCCATCTCCTTCAGATGAACAACAATAAGATAACCCAAACATTTTAAAGACCAAGCACATTTGCTGTACAGTGTTTACATACTAATGCTCTAATACTTTGACAAGCATGAACAAGCTCCACCTGCTTTTTTTCTTCTACAGCAGCCTCCTGTGTGCTGCTGTAGACTGGTAACAGTGTCGACTGCAGTGTCAGAGGGTCACAGCGCATAAGTACGAACAATGCGCAATAGTAAGTATGTACAAACCCACTGATAGCTGCAGATGGAAGCTCACGCATGATCCTCTACCGGAAGCATGCTCCAGCCTGTAAGCAGTGTGGCCAAAGGGTGCTTTGCAACATAAAATATACAAAATAAGAAAGCTAATGAGCTGGATCTAACCAGTTATAATGTCGACCATCATAATTTAGCAAGATAACATGCAAAAACCTTCACTTGATAATAGTGCTCTTTAAAAATTCGGATGATCCTCAGTTATTACAGTTGGTTCAGATCTGGACATAAATGTGTGCAAATATTAAATTTAATACCAACAGTCTGGACCAAAGCTGTGGATATATTGGCACAGGCATCTCTACAGCCGTGTCACTAGAGTGGTAAGAGTATTCAGTTACCAAAGTAACTGAATACTCTTACTTGTCACATGAACCATATCTTCATGTTATATCTCAATACTGTGGAATCTACTCAGCCGAGTGGGAATTTACCTTGATTTTGGCAAGTTTAAGTCACTCACACCCACACCTTGCATATGTCAGTATGACTACCAGAGACACAAGAAACACAGAGGACACCTACAACATGGTCATGCAAATTGGTTTTGTTGTTGCATAAGGTTAATGCTTTTACATGAAAGCAGCTGCTTTCTTTTACTGGACACTATATGAGTAAAAGTCCGGAGGCTAAATGTGCTCTGATCGTGGAGGTGATCCTATCTAGTTTCTGAGGGCTTGCAACTGGTAGTGAGTCATCCAAAACTATTGAAAATAATAAAGCTGACAGGCCGCACAAAAGCACCAGGTGGGTGTGTTGGCTGAATTAAGTGTGTGGGGAATTTATTCTAAAATGCTTGCAGTAACTCTTCCGCCCGATGGGAAAAAAACAAGTTTAGTCTACTGGAGATAGAGTGACACACTTCAACAGTTTCTCAAGGGGAAAAGGTGGTACTGTTATCTCAGATATTATTCCCTGCTGGATGGGACAAAGCATCATTATGTTTTGAAATCTTTAGAAGAAGAAGGTTTATAAGAGGGCAAGATAAACAACTTGAATTGTATGTATTAACATTGACCCCCATTTCTGCAAACACTGATCTCTTTGTTTTCTAACAGCCACAAGCTGGAATAATACTGCAGCATGGCATGTTTAACATTGACTCATAGCTATAAAATTATGACAAAATAAAACATCAGAGAGGCTGCAGGAAATTGACAAACAAAGCGATAGAGCGAACAAAAAAATATCAATTGAGAAATGTCCTTTTAATATTTTGTATTAAGCAGTAATTCAGCTCTCTGCAGACAGTGGCCTAAAAACCTTCTATTGAGATTTGTGATTTTTTTCTCTTTATTCACATGTTTATTGAGTAATGTG
Source organism: Channa argus (assembly GCF_033026475.1). NCBI lineage: Eukaryota > Metazoa > Chordata > Actinopteri > Anabantiformes > Channidae > Channa > Channa argus. The sequence goes on along the minus strand of NC_090201.1, from coordinate 12,948,990 downwards.
AAAGCAAACAGCTGCAACAGCCACAAGGAAAGAACACATAGGACGAAAATGTGGTAAACAAGAAAGAGAGAGGGTGATGGTTCTATTTTGTTGACCTTTAAGTGGACTTGAAGAGGTTCAGCTAAGGGCCAAGAGAAGCGTCTATTGGCCTGTTTGTTTTTGGCATGCCACCGCCTCATCCTCCTCTTCAGTCCACCACAGCCTGAAGGCTTCAGGCTTTTGTAATGGAAGAAAGTGAGAAGAAGGAAGAAAGAGCGGAAAAAAAACTTTCCAATTTGTCATGTTACAAAACAGAAAAAGAGGCTCCAGCTGTGCTTCTTTAAAAAGCTTTCAAACAGAGTTTAAAGAAGCTGTGGTGGTCAAGTCACCAGAGAAGCATGGTGATATAAGTGAAAACCAACATTGAGAAAGAATTTAGCCATTTGTTAACAGTAAGAATATTCATGTTTTACTAGTAGTCCCCTACACTGTAATTCTATTTTTAGGAATAGGAACATGCATGAAATCTTGCGGGTGTTTCTTTCTGCATGTGTTGGTAAGGTGGTGTGTATTATAGACACACTCTGAGCAAAGAAGAATTAAAATCAAGAAGGTGTTCATGACTGCTGAAAATAAGGCTCCATCATGCAGAACAACACAGTCCTGCCTGGGACTGTTTGGATTTTACAGGTCAGATCTGAGCACAAGTTCAATTTACACAAGCCTGTGTCTTACTGAGAGGCAGGACCTATTAAGCAAATGTGAACTTAATTAAGAGCTATTTGGATGTCTAACTGAGATTTTACCATGCCTCAACCCCATAGTGGTAATCAGGCATGACTGTTATTTGTTCTAGATTTAGCGTTGGATCTCATAGGGAGGAGGCTGTGACCTCCTCCAGCTGCACATTAGAATTAAATCGAATTCAGCAGGAGAATGAAGAAGAAGCAGAAAACCACAAGGTGTGATCTGCCATTATCAAGTTAGTCAGTTTATACCAAGCCCTTTGGCACACCACCACTAGATCCCAGGCTGTATACGTTGCCATGCAGGGAGAAAAATGACAATTAAGCCCACTTAGAGAGCAAGGTTATGAAGAAGATTATATATAATTCTTTATTGCATTTTCATAAAACTAGTTTTAAGCCTCTCTCAATGTGATGCGTGAGCTCCATGAAAAGAGATTAGAATCTCTAGAACGTAATTTAACATTTAAGCAACCAAAGCAGATAGTAGTGACACCCATAGCTAAGAGTAAGGAATCCTTAGTTTTTGGGTGATGAAACACACTACACAATAGTGTGTGCGCTTTGCCATTAAGCCCTTTTGGTCAATATGGGACCTGATAAAGAAGAACACTGAATCCTAATCACTGTCACTCATCCTGTCTCTGCGTGTGGCTGATTCTGCTGATTCTTTTAAAAAGCAACTGAAAAAACTCTTTTTCAGACTAGCTTTTAGCTGACTGGGCTCTTATGGCTGCATCCTTGTTGTAGTTGTGTTTTATTGTCTCTAATATTTTCTCCTTTTTTACATTTTGTAAAGCACTTTGTGATTTTATCTTTGAAAGATGCTATATAAATAAATTTTACTTACTTACTTTTTTTGTCCTTTCTGTTTGCTGAACTACAACTGAGCTACAGCCGCCTAATTACTAGTCTACTAAACATTGTATACAGACTAAGCATAAAATGGGATTTTGCACACTTGACATTTCAGAGCACTTACTTAACATTTGAGAAAATTTGCCTTTTCATTTTTTGATGGAGAGAAAGATTTTGAATCTGTTTGTTAGTTACAAATTCACCTACAAGAATCTTACCTTAAAGACATTTCTGTCATCTTAATAACAAGTTCAGCCAATTAAACATGAACCACACACTCTTGATGTTCAAAATATTTAATTGTCTCCAAATTATATAATGCTTGCACAAGGACACTTGCAAAACATATTCCTATTTGCAATAGTGTGTGTAGGCTAACAATAGTACAATAGCAAACAGCCGCCCATCCTCTTCCCAGAAGCACACGATGCACATAATCAGAGAGACCACACAGCCTACACACGGTTATCTGATTGTGGAAAATCCTCCACAAAGAAAATCAATAAATGGAAACCAGTGTACAATATTCAGGATAATATTAACAGATATTTATTGGATGTGATATCAGCTTAAAACGTTTGTATTGACCTATTCTGTCATCCGCACTGGTGTGTTTTTGCTCAGGTGAAAGGTAGAAATAACAAAAAAACATTTACTAAAACCTTATGAAAGGATTTTTGGCACAGCGCAAAGGGTAAATACCTACTTGAGGGATCATTGTTACAATTAAGCTTATGATAAGGTTAGGGATGGGTGCTTTGTGTTTAGGATTTGAAGTCTGGAAATAAACCTTAATCAATATTCTTGCATGAATTATGAAACCCGCAAGATGAACAGGTTTATTAGAGATTCACAGTGTTGAACAGCTCCCCACAATGAAGGACCTCTTATGTTGCAGAGGTTAGATACATACTGTACTTTATTTCCGTAGAGACGAATCAGGTCTGCTCGTTTGGATCCATTTTGAAGTAATCTACAATAGCCTTCTCTTCTATTCAAAAAATGAATGTCCATGAAAAACTGTGTGAATGTATTTGTTATGTGGGCTGATGTGGAAATAGACTGCATTTTCTCTGGTTGAGGGACAACGATTGGAGACAAATATGAACAGTAAATTACCATTTCTGGACCAAAAATGTTTGCAAACGGCAAGTAATGATACTAGGGATATGTCTAGTAGATTAATGAGGTGAAACAAATCACGGAAACAGATTTACTCTTATTCTGCAAACATGTGTCACATGGTCTCCACTGTGCATTACATAAGCGTAACCTGACAGATCAGGATAATGCATAAATCGACAAAACAAATAGGCCTTTTGCACATAACATTTTGAATGTCCAACACAAAAAAACAAAATTGCATATGTGACAGACCCTTTCCTAAAAAACTCAGTCATATCTGAGTTTTAGCAGTAACAATGAAGAACTACAGCCAACATTAGCCTTGTGTGAGTGTGGCAGTGCTTTGTTTTTCATCATTTTTTACTATTTGGTTGTTATAAATTTTCAAGAATGGGCTGAATGAGCACTCATAGTACTGCACCACCCAGAGGGTTGGTGTGTGAAAAATGTAGAAAGACAAATCAACTTTGTCAGAACCTCTCTTTCTACCCAAAATTTAAAAAAAAAGAAAAACACTATTTCACTCCTCTACTCTGGTCATTTCTGACCCTGATGGGGATGGCCAGTGCACTGTATGTCATATTTATCTGCTTGATCATCACAGGAGTGCGATCTCTTCGACATTCCTAGACTGATAATAGTGGCTGCAGGTGTATATGTATAGAATTAAATATCAAATAGCTTTTTAAATCAAATTTAAGTGAGCTGCAGTAAAAAAAACATCTATGGAATGTAAAGTTCCCCAAAGCAACTATAAGACAAAACACCTGCCCATTGTGTTTTAGATTTCGATCTTAAGATCAGTTAGAAGCTGATACAACCAGTATTTTTACATTCATAGTGGATCACCTAACCAACTATAACCAACTAACCAACCAAAGTGATCAACCCACACAAGACACTACTTGCACACTACCTGTTCGGCAAAAACAAAGTTAGCAGCTAACCGTTACACCTAATGAAGCATTTAGCTGTAAGAAATGCAGACATTTCAAACATGAACTAAAAAAAGAACTAAAAATACAGTGAACATTCAACTGTATATACCTCAGCTATCCATTAACTTTTCAAATAGCTTGTTCTTTGGGAGTTTGCTATATCATTATATTATTATGTGTCTATCAAGTGCTCTGTCTACATGTTGTTCCTGCTAACCCCAAGTGGCCAAAAAAGACAGTTATTGCAGGTTTAAGGCTAAAACATGGACATTTCTTTACATTAGCATCTGGTATTATTTATCTAGTATTATTTTCATGTCATGTCAACTAGTTGTTGGGAGCAGTGAAAATGTCATTAATTAAGATACATAATCCCAGAAATATATAGCAAACTTAATATTAAAGATAAATTTGAATGGTCAACAAACAGACAGGACTCATGAAACGTGATCAACATGATGAACTGCTGAGTATGGAAAGCTCTTAAACCCCCCACCACAGGGATTCCAAGCACAGACAGTTAATATGTTTGCAGGTGATAAGTAACAAGCAGTACAGCTGTTCCGTTTGACGTTTAGTCAGAATTCTGTATCATACATCAGGTGAACCAGAGCTGTGTGCAACATATTGCTGCTGTCCACAAATATTGTTGACTCATTAACATCTTTAAACTCAATTGTCTACTCTACTTATTCCTGTTCTAACTGTCCTTGGAAAGGAAACTGGAAACTTGTTTATGGACTTAACAATGACAGAGGGAGGGGAAAAATAGAGCTTCAACGCTTGGTCTAACCTAGAAATCAAAGCCCCTTGGTAGGAAACAGACAGCATTTATTCCTGTCCTTACCTTTACATTGATTTGTTGGCTAATGTTTTGTAAATACACAATGGCTGCATGTTCATAATTTCTGTCTTGTATGTTTCAGCTCATATTCTTTCACAGGGCCTCCTGAGACTGTGTTCTATCTCCAATCCTTAAATAGCTCCATCTAGATAATGTATCTCAATTAGTGGGTCACAACTCTAGTGGGTCACAGGTCTGTTCTGACATGTTTGACAACATATACCCAGACACTTTGGCTAAAGGTCATCCGCAGGGTTCTCAGGCATTTGGCAGATGTGAAACGTATTATGAATATCTGATTTATAAGGAACAGAAATGAGCTGGGAACACTTTATTCCTGCCACTTAAAAGATAGTCCCAAATTTTTGCAAAATGTGCTTTTTGATGAAAAGATTGATACCACTTTTATGTCTGTTCAATATGGTGCTAGAGCCAGGAGAAATCTTGCCTAAGCAAAAATTCTTTTTGGTAGTCTAAATATTTTTTGCCACAAATTACATGTAATTTGATTATTCTGTAGAAAAGGTGAACAGAAAATGTTGATATTATACTGGCCAGTGGCAGCGACTCTAACCTCCAGGTAGAAATTTATAATCCATATGCTAAGCTGAGCTATTGGCTGCTGTTAGGCTAGTGAAAATGACACCGCTCTGCTGATCTAACTCTCAGCCAAGCAAATAATTCTCTATGTTCTCTTGTAATTGGTTAAGTCACATCTGGTAATTGCAAATTTATTGTTACAGTTCTTTTAGCAGTAGTACAAAATTACATTTTTGCCATGTGATAATGCAGCTGACTTTTTCTTAACCTCCTCAAGGGAAAGTGCTGACCAATGTACTGGATTTTTTATCTGCTCAGTTATGCAGCTGTGGGTGGTTCTCAGCGTGGCATAAAAGGTAATTACACAGGATTTGATTAAAAGAACCATGTATTTATACCAGTGTAAGAGCTACAATATGCAACTTCAGCTAATGTAATAAGTCATAACCACAGTGCTCAGTCCGGCCTTCAATCTCCCTGCTCTACTATGGACTTCTAGAGCACCTCTCCACAATGAGAAAAAAAAGATATATATATATATATATATTATTCATCTGTTAACCTGATTTTCACTGTGCACTTTTAAAGGTTGCTTGTGTGTCATGAGGTCAACAGCAACCCGGAATTAACAACTGCACTCTGTTTTCCATACTGCTCTCATTTGTCAATAAACAGTATAGTGGGAACCTTGTGGCCACGTGGATGTTATAGTGATGGCGGCAACCCTCTAATACCAGCCAAATTGCTAGGCCACTTCTACAGCATCCACCAAATGTTACAGAGAGAAGCCCACGTGGGAAATGTGCCAAGAGAAGAGAATCACTAGATTGTGAGTTCATTAAGAAAGAAGGAGCCTGTGCAGCCTCTATCAACAAGAATGTGGTTTAAATGAGCAAGTGTAACATTTAATGGACAAAAAAAGAAGAAAATGTAAAATGAGGAACCTGGGATTTCAGAAAAAGAATGCTTTCTTCAAAAATAAATACATATGGCCACATGAAAAAAATGATTCATGTTGAAATTCTTACAGCAGTCCTCACTAACAAGATGTCAAGAACACTTCTCCATTTTTATTTTTATGGAAGGTGCTTCCCACTAAAAGCATTTGACAAAACTACTGTCCACTTTTGAGGACCAGTAATCTCTTTTTCACAATGACATTATTTTCGCAGGGTGAAACAATGTAATTTCTTTCATTAGGGCCTTTCCCCATGGGCCCCTCAATTAGCAGCTTTTTCTGAATAATCTGAGACTCTTCGTGGATGTCTCCTCTGTAAAAACAACAAAGATCCATTTAGACCCAATTAAATTCAGGGTTTGTTGGTGGCCCAGGGTCTTTTCTTTGGCTACATTACTGAGACAGTGATAGAAAAGAGGTCTAGAAAATGGAAAAAGATATCGAAGACAACTCTAAAAAAAAAAAACTTACTGGCAACATGTGTGGCTCAAAGTGGCCCTTATAATCAAAGAGACAATCAAAGGAGGTTTGAAAAGGCAATTCAGCAATGCTTCAAAGGAGGTTACACACATTAAAGCTTCCTGTTTAACAAGTGAATTTATGTCATCCTTTTACTGTGCGAGAGATTTACATAGATGAACATTTTCATGTTACAGTTATAGGCAACCAGTAAAAATAGGAAGTTATTGGCAAATCTCACATTCATTCGGATTAATATTTGAGCCATGTCAACTGTAAACAAATCGCAGTATGCTGTCCCTGCATCCCAGTGAGATTTCAACTAGTGCTAAGGTTTGTCAGTCTTCTCTCAAATACTGCACAAGGCTGACTCATCAAATCAAAGCATTAAGAGTCAGTTATTGTGCATTGTTTTAAAGACACAGCTGTTGCTGTGGTTGCATGAGGACAAAGACACTGCAAATGATTGCAGACTAAAATCTTTAAGGTGGTAATTTATGTGAAGAACTCCACAGCACTGAATTGCCAGATACAATGCGATGACTTCAAAGGCAGAGGGAAGCGTTTATGGCTTGACAATGAATCTCAAAAAGCGTGGCTCATGGTTAAAATCAGTCATCCATGTAAAATTCCTAGAGAATTTAATGACAAATTTAACAGTAATTAGTGCTACTTCTTGGAAAACACTTTTTAAGGAAAAGTCAAAAACATATTCTACAGCGCTTTGTTCCCCAAATGAAGGAAAACCATTATATTCTTGTAAAAATAAGCTCACATTCTCTTTTCTTCTGCAAACAAATTAACAAATATTTCTGCACTAACTCCTGTTTGATAAGGCCCCTTTCCCTTCTTACCAAACACAACAGTGTGTGAGTGGGACTGTGTGGCTTAATAGTTTCCACAAGTTGTTCCAGGCTGTGAAGGTGTGTGTTCACAAGGTCGCAGTTTTGAGCTGCTCAAAATCTGCCTGAGGAGGGCTGGCATTCAGGGGTTTCCTAGCTTGTGCAGCCAGGTGACAACCTCAGTAATACACAGTGACGCAGTACTACACACGCCTGCTGTGGGCAGATTATACATCGGTACATCTCACTGGAATGATCGCATATAACGGACACAGATTGATCCACTGGTCAAACAAACATCATTTGTATGTCAAAACTGCAACGCAGCCTTATTTCAAAAAGCGATCAGCGCCCGCTGTCATGCATCAGGAGGCTACACCACTCTGTAAAAACTGTTGAACGGGAACGACTGTAGCCCAGACACATTAGTTTTATTCCAGCTCTGCAGAAGGCTCCAGCCCTGACATCTTAAAGGCATAACAGCGACTACAAACTTGCCTCTTTCTCACTGGAACAATTCAAACTAATGTATCCGACTGCTGCCTTTAAATGAAGTGGTTTCAGCAGGTACTGGGGCCTGTGTTACAATCGCATCACTGAATGTCACAGCAAATATTTGCGAGCGCCTGTTTTCCGCGCAGGGCAGGGATCTGCCACCGCTGCTGTGACATGGCACTATTCACATGTGGCACTGGAGAGACAGAAACAAAAGACGGCTTTAATTCTCTTGTCTCACTTTCTTCCCCCTCCAGGTTGCTTCACTCATCCACGCACAAAGCCACTCTCATTATTTCACGCAGACATAAAACATAATAATTTCTGTACATGTTGTTGGATTTCAGTCAACTCTGAGTATCCACAAACCATCTCTGCTTACCATCAATAGCCCTGGCTGGAGCGATTACTTCCAAACTGTGCAACAATCCCAAGAAAAACAATCCTGTTACCAACACGTTGGCCGCGGTGCGCAACATTGTAGTCTATCTGTAAGGATTATTAGTCATCAATCGTCTCTTGATCCTGTCAAGCTGGAGGTTGTAGACAACGACGTGCAACCGTGCCCAGGCGATGAAGCACCTCACTGGGAACCCGCTTTCTGTGTGCGCAATGAAGCTGACAACGCTGCTGCTGCTGCTGCTGTCTGCACACTCAGATATGTTTTTGCAGAGTGTCAAGGCACAAAAAAAAAAAAAAAAGCTTCTCTCAGCCCGGGGTCGGTAGCCTAGGGGCTCCTTGGATTCATGGACAGCCGGGTGCCACAAAGGCTAGCAGGCTGAACGGAGCATCAAGCTAACCGGACTTGCAGACGAGATGAACCAGAGCTGGCGCCTGTGATCATGCAGTTGCCCGTCTTTTGTTCTCTCTGCCCCAGTGGAGAAGCCACAGGAGGAAATTGCAGAAGTGGATCAAATGTTCCTCTCCTCCCGACCACCTCTGTTACTGCTGCTGCTGGCCACAGATTGGGGCTCAAGCCTGGAGCCCAGTCAGTCAGCGGTCTGAGTGACGTCGCAGCAGCAGTCTCTCGGCTGGCCCTCCCCTCTTTCTCTCCAGCACCTACACCTCCACATCACACGCTGCCCTGCAGACCGTGACCGCGCAAAACTAATCCGGATTTTGTTTCGATCCAACTTTAAATCAATCCATGCATCTGTCATCTAGCCTCATTGTTGTCTTCAACATACTTGTTTATTGTTCTGGTTCTGATGGTGGTTTACTTTAAATACACCAGCTGTAACATTAATAGTACATGGACGTACATGTCCAAAATTTAAAAAGCTAAACACATTCTTACTATAATGGGATGCATTGTGTATTATAGTTGTTGTTGTTGTTACTCTACCTGGACATTGAGGTCATAGGAGCACCAAGATATCATATAATCAAACAGTTTGAAAATAACTATGAGCCCCCAAATAATATTTAACTTCTGTTATAATTCAATATGGAGAACATCTGTACCATGCATGCAATGGTTGAAAAGCAGTTGCGATTGCAATTGTAATTGGGCACTACGAAGAAAAAATAAAACACATGAAACAAAATATATTCTAAAATTAGAATAGTCCATAAATAAAGTGGTTACTATCATAATCTGCATTAAAAGACATTTTTACAAAATCAATCACTGCTTTTCATCCACCCACCTGGATTAATATTGTAGGCCAAGTGATGTTTGTGCCATTCAAATTAAATGATTTATGAATTCTTGATAGGACAGTAGCAGCATTCTGGATTCATCCCACTCCCATGCCAGAGGGAGTGCCATTTAAGGAAACAACCAAATTATTTGAAACATCCATAGAGAATTCAACATCACATCATTAGGAGCTCCATCCCCAGTTTCAGAAGGGTTCAAACTAATATCCAAGTTAATTTTAGATACAGATGGCCAAACCCAGTTTTAGCTCTCAAATAAGGGCAAAAGAAAGTTAGATTTAGTGACATTTAGGGGAGTCTTAGGCATAGCTTTGCCAACTCATTATGATGCAGACTATCTTAAAATGAAGATTTTGGAAGACCCTGTTACATAACTCCACAGTTCTGAAAAGGGTGCCTGATAGCAGCATCCGGTTTAGCGTGGTTATTTCATCCCCCAAAATCCGATGGTCCTATCATGCATCCTAAAACATCGCTTGATCGATAAGAAATCAAAGAATATTGACATAAGGAATAATCGACAGACATGTCAGACTTCAAGACACATGGTGTTGCCGGAGTCTTTTCTCCCACCAGTGAGGACCTGTAGAGGTCCCTGACTAACTTGTACAGGTCATCAGTGCAGAAACAGCCCTACAATCTCTGACTGACTAACTCCCCACCCACAAACACCACAAATTGTATTCTTTTGGAATGAGTGGCCAACCCACAGTAGATATTGTACTTAATGGTGCCCATAAATCATACCAAAGGAAAACAATCTGGAGCATTATTCTTCTGATTTGTCCAGAGCTGAGTTCTACATCAGACACTGAAGACTACCCCCCAACAACAACAAAAACATCCCAAATTTGTACTTGATGGATTGGCCTTACACTGCTTTGCTGATGACATCCCATTCTTTTATATCTCCTTACATTTGATGAGAAAATAGTAGTAGAGTAGAGATATTTCTAAACTAAGGCTCACTAGTCCGTACCACATGCCAGGCCATAAACTGAACTAAGCTTTCACTTTTCCAACAGCTCCCAAATCATTCACAAATCATATGTTTGGTACCTAAAACTGGTCTTTGAGAACCATATCCAAAGTCTCCTACAAGACATGACCAGAAGTTTATCATTATCACTGTTGCAACGCATTGTTAAGATTTCTGACAGGAGTCTCCAGACACTTCAGGATCTTCATGATTCCTCAAATTCCATTACTTTACACCCATCTTGTACAAACTGCATGTTACTGTGGGGTGCAAGTAAATGTAAAAGTATAGAGCAGAAAGTCATGATACACTGTTAGCAGTATGCAAAGTATGGTACGGTTTACCCTTTGGCAGGTCTTGGATGATTTGGTGAACACAGATGTTCAAATCAGTCTATCAGCTTTCTGGACTCACCAAAGAGTACCCTCAGGACCAGAATCTATGCCTTTGATCAAATTTAGTCAAAAGATTAGTTTGTTTTTTGAAAAATGCTATATTGCTACAGGAAATGTGTTGTAACCAAGATTCATGAGGGTATTCTGACCTGTATAATGAAAAGCAATAAAAACTTTCAAAACAGCTTATGAGCAAAAGTCAAGGACACATCCAAATCCATGCACTTTGAGAATACACCAGGCTTTTTTAACTATTTTCGCACTTGGTGTTATATAATGAAACTGGAATCTATTTGTTTTTGGGCTATTTTGAAAAAAATATATGTCTAAATTCTAAACACTCGTGCCTCAAGTCACATCACAGTTCTGAAGTCCTAAAGATGTTGGAATGAACATTCAAAATTTGCTTTTAAATTCTAAATTTTCACAAAGTTATGTGAATATTTTCAAATAAACACAATATTACAAAAAATAGTAAATGTTTCATTACATTTACAAACATAACCTGTATTATTATACTTTCTTATACAGGCACAAAAACTGTTGGGCAGTTGCACAAAATTAGATTTTGAGTGTTTTCAAAACAAAACAAAATGCAAAGCAAACACAAGGCTGCATTTATCATAAAATATCAAGTTATGCAAGCTTGCATCTACCCAGCACTTTTGTTCTCTCCCTCAATCTCTCGGAACAGGACAAGGACAGTTAAAGCAACCATATGGGTTATTTAAAATCATTCACTCAAAAGCACATCGAGCACTACTGATCCTCAACCTTCAAACATTGACCTGAATGTCTGCCCTGAAATATTGTGCTCGGCCAGCCAAGATTCCTCTGCTCCAAGCTTTGGTGGAGCAATGAGTCATTCAAGGCTCAAGTCCAAGTGAAGTCATGAGTTTATGGTATCAAAGCTGGAAGAATTAAAAAATGTTCATGTCATGTCTAAAATTCTATAAGTTGGGATCTGGGACTTGAATCTGATAAGCAACATTGATCAAACAACAATTTAGCGTACACGGTCAAGACACCTTGGGAATAACCCATCAGAAAATAAAGGCAGAGCTATAGTGTCTTAGGTACATGTTAGTGATATTTTAGTCAAAGCATACTTATACTATCTTCAAAATTCTCAATACACAAATCACATTCCCTATTTTGCAATAATAGGTAACTTGCAAAATTGTATCGAATGGAGACCTCGACCTCTCAACCTTTCAGGTATTTTTCTTTAATTTTGCATTATTGTTTTTTCCATGTCCATTTAGAGCAGCAATTCTCAAACCCTCAAGGTTGGCTGCCCTGCTTTTTCCAACCTACCCACTGCTGATTATCCAGGTCAAGTGTGTTCAGTCAATCAGATTGCCCTGCTTTCAGGGTCCTACAAGCAGGGCAGTGGGCCTGGAGGACCAGGGTTGAGAACCCCTGATGTACCCCAATCAGCCTCAACAATAATACCGGTGGTCTTATTATTGCCATGGAGGGATCAGTAGAAAGTGATACACTGTGTGCAGAGCTGGTAACTCAATACTCAAGTAAAGGTATTCTCCTATAACAGTTCTCCAATAGAAGTAACACATTTTTTTGTTAAGTAAAAGTAATAAGCAGATTGTCCACATTTTACTTGAAACAATAAAGTAAAAGTTCTCCACAAAAAATTGTGTATTTCAAACATTACTGATGGTAATGGTAAATACATTTACACATTTTTGTTTTCCTTTCGGCTTATCCTGTGAGTTCAGATTCACCACAGCCGATCATTCTCCGCATGTTGATTTGGCACAGTTTTTAACGCAGGATGCCCTTCATGATGCAACCCTCCCCAATTTTTACCAGGCTTTGACTGGCACTGTGATGTGCTATTAAGACCCTTTAAAATTTAGCCAGGACTGGGGATTGAACCAGTGCCCCTATGGTTGTGGACTATTGCCTTACCAACTGAGCTACAGCCATAGTTTCAAATTTTTAAATTTTATATTAAAATAACAAGGTGGTATTAATGTTGTGGCTGATCACTGTAGCTCACATACAAGAGGCCCTTGGGGAACCAGCTCCCCCAGCCACCTGGAGCTAGCAGTGAAATGCTGCGCAACACTGACACCTAGTGGGTCTACACTGGTTTTATTAAATCCAAAGAACAATAGGTCCTTTGTGTCAAAAAGAAAAACACAAGCTTTATATAAGATACTATCAGTGTTAAAGCATGATTTTATGTCTCACAAGCCTTGGTGTGCCACTTTTAGAGGTGAGTTTTACATACATAAAATACAGTAAAGTGCAAAAGAAACCAATAATTCATAAGGAGTGTAGTTCAGAGGCAATATCTACGGAAACACTTTACAGAGTTGTTTTGAAAAGTGTTATCCTGCTTTGATTTAAGGGCCTCTCCATCACTATCTGTTGAGCTCACATTTTGCAGAAAGCTAATAGTAAAACACCTTTGTTTTCTGAAATGAGGCTGTAGTACTAAAGAATGAGGCAAGTTGTCCATTTAGATGGTGTTTGTTCTGTGATACTTTAGCCAAGATTTTCAGTTATTTTCCCTCATTCGCACTTCATTATTTATATCCCCTGAAGAATTTTGGCAAGAGTTGAGGTACTTGATTTGGTCCTCGCAGTGCAGTTTACATAGCAACAGTAACACAGCACTAATTGTTAACCTATGAACCCATTGTTGAGCTGCAGTCCAAAAATGTTCTCAGACCAAATATTTTGCGCAATCCTGACATAACTAAAAACAGACCTGCAATGAAAATGCAAAGAAAGACACAGGGGCACAAAGACAAAAGACATACTTCAAATTGTTTACACACATGCACACACACGTAATAAAGACGTGCGTATGTATGATACACACAGATGTTTTACATAATTCTGTGACCAGTTTACCTTCCGGAGAGTTGTGCAACAGCAAACATGTGGGTCTATAAGCATTACCATTTTGTTTCTTGTTGTCTTGGTTGTATAAAACCTCCACCACAAAGTGACGATATGCTACTTCTATTAGTTATGTGGCTGATTTGTTTTAATGGTCAACTTTTACCAGGCAGTACACATACATAAATACTAATTTTGAGCACAGAATGTGCTCAGTGAAAAGACAAATGGATGAATTACTCTGGGTGAATTTAAGTTAACTAAACTATGTTTTTAGACTGATGTCCCACACTACATTCTGAGATTAGGGAAGGAAAAGCTCTTAACTGTACTTCTTGTTGTCAGGAAGTTCACTTCCGCAGCGGAGTGAGTACTTAACCCACCCAGGAATAGTTTGTTTATCCCTCTCCCATCAGGGAAGAGATTCAGAGCAATCAAGTCTGGCACAAACAGACTGAAACCTAGTTTCATCCACAGAGCTGTGGTTTCCATTAACCCCAGCCCCTCCACCCCAATCTCACACACACACACACACACACACACACACACACACACACACACACACACACACACACACACACACACACACACACACACACACACACACACACACACAGAGTACCTTATCCCTCCTATGCAAATTTATACCATGTTCACCATTATACTGAGTAACTGTAGACATCCATGGACAAGTCTATGAAAATACTACTATGACAATGAAGTTGTTGTTTCCCTTTCTCCAATCTTATGCTTTCTTATAAATTATGTATATTTTCCCCTTCAAAATAAAACCAATCTGAGACAAGAAGACCCCTCTTTGGTTATTCTGTGCACAACTCATAGACAGATAACATTTGCTAAGAGGTCATTGGTAGATACATATCACGTAAGAAGTCCCAAGCAGAAAAGGGTGAAACCGCTGGTTTTAAACATTGATTGTCTGACATCACAGAACCATTCTGTAATATTGCTGTTTTTTCAGGTCCAGTGCCTGTCAGGGATTGAGTAGTGTTGATCACAGTCTACCAGCAGATGGAAATATAACACAAATATTATACATCTAGATGGAAAGCAGGCATAGCAAACTTCTCCTATATCTTTTTCATTTTAATCTCACGCCCAAGGGTCGGATCTTCATCTTCACCATTTTTTTGCATTATCTCCACCCTCTTAGTTTTCTGTAAAACTAAAAATATTGAGGCAATATAAAAATTTCTATCTGCATACATTAAGCTGTCAATACTACACAGTGTTTGTAAAAGTTTATACTGTAGAAGGGATATTTCCATTCCTATTTTAATGGAAATGTCAAATGTCAAATGTCTACAATGAAAATGTCAAAATGCTGTTTATGCCCATGATTTGTAAATATTGCAGTTTCTACAATTCAGATTTTGTTTCACCTCCCAGGATCATGATAGCTCTTCTTTTTTATTACACAATTTTTCTTCCCAAGCAACATGTATTTGAATGTGAAAGAGAAAGATAGAGATCAGAGAGATGAGATCTAATGGCTTGTGCTGATATTTGACCCTGCAGTCATTAGAAAGTGACTCAGTGATACTGTATATACACATTTTTCATTATTCTGACATTTTGCGCAGCAGTGATGCTTCACCTCATTCATCTCTGAGTAGTTTATTTTCCATTCGTAGCTCTGGTATTGATTTGAACCTCTGTGGCATCATGTGGCAACATTATACTCTAACGAAAATATCTAAATGTCTGTTGTATGAATCACATGTTACACAATCATGTGCTGTACAAAACCTATTTACAAAATAGTAGATTTACTTCAGTGTTTAGGGTCATTGTCCTACTGCATTATCTAGTTTCTTCTCAGCTTCAGCTTGGGGACAGCCACACTGACATTATCCTGAAGGATAACTTGATAAACTTGGGAATTTTTTTTCCCTCTACAGAAACAAGTCACCCAGGTCCAGAGACAGCAAAGCAGTCCCAAATAATGCTAATGATGCTCCCTCCAATGTACTTCACATTTGGGATGATGTTTTCATGCTGGTGCACAGATTGGTTTTCAATAGTGCTGTGTGTTCTTTACAAACAATTAGACATTTGTTTAATCCGTCCACAAGACATTTTCTAAGTAGTTTTGTGTAGTGTCAAGATGGTCTTTGACAAACTTCAGGTTTTCTACAATGTTGTTTTTATAGAGCAGTGGCTTCCTCTGCGGTGTCCTGCCATGGATACTATGACTGTTGAATGTTTTGTTTATGGTGGACTCATGAGCAGAGATGTTAGCAACACTGAATCCTTCAAGTTTTTAGCTGTTACTCTAGTTTGGTTTTTTTTTAATTCATTGAGCATTCTGAGTTGTGCTTTTAGAGTTAGAGTTTGGCTGGGTGCCCTCTTCTACAGTGTGCCCACAGTAACAAATCCTCTGCAATAACAGACAAAGTCTTTGAAATTAGTCTTCAGGCCTTTCCAGCTGCATGCAAATCAATCGTAGGCCTTTAGTGATGTCTTTTGCAAGCCATAACTGACATGAACTGATGCTGCTTCAGTTTATACTGACATTGTTTATACTGAGTGTTTTTATAAGTCAAGGAATCTCTAAACCACACCACCATTACAGTTTCATTGATTGGACTCCAGGTTTGTTAACACCTGACTCCTGTTGACATGTGGTGACATCAGGTGTATAGCGTTGCAATTACTATTCCACCATCACTATATATGTTAAATAAGTGAATTCACTAAAGACACGAAAAATCATGGCTTTGTTTTATCAGCTTTGAAATATTGTGTTTGTTAATATTTATGAATTTGGTGAAGATCAGATCACATTTCATGACCAATGCAGAAAATCATGCAGACACCAGGACATTGCAGACAGTGCCACTACTTTTTCTTGTGACTGTATAAACAAGAACCATAAATGCAGCTGCTTTCTCTGAGCCTGAGCTCATTTACAAAGGACTGAGGTGAAGTGAAAAACTGTGGAAACTGTGTGTGGAAATCTGGTAATCACAGACACCTTGTCCTCTGGTCTAGAGAGTACAGGCCTGTATCAGCGCACAGTTCAAAAGCTGGTATCTGTGATGGTGTGAGGTTGCATTTATGCACATTGCAGTGGTGGAGGCACCATCAGCTCAGTATTTTTCAAGGCCTTATCAAACCCTGGTGCCAAACTGCCCGCCTATAGTCCAGCCCTCTGACCAAATGAAAAGTATCAATTGAGAACCCAGTTGTCCAGCTGCAGAAATTCTGCATCAAGGAAAATTGCGAAAAAAATTGAAAACTTTCAGAATTGGAAGCAGTTGGTCTTTTCAGTTCCAATAAATAATATTTCTAAAATAACAGGTGATAATGCACTTTGGTAAACATATCCCCACTTTTTAAACATGTTGCTGGAATCAAATTTAAAATTACCAAATATTTTATTAAGCCAAATAATAAATAAATAAAAACAAAATATCTCTGTTTCAAAATTTCATGTATTGTGTTTGTCTTTATTTACATTTTACACTGCCTCCCAAATATTCTGGAAATAGAATTGGTAGTATTGCAATAAATGAAAACGCTGAGTAGCACAAAGAATCTGAAAGGTGAAGAAAACCTTGTCAAAACATTGGCTGTCCCTAAAATATAACAAGACATGAAGTATAAAAATAAAATGTCATTGAGTAAAAGTGTTTCAACATTATACAGAAGCAAAGCAGCCATCAATTTCTCTCCTTCTTACAAATCAGCAGGGATACAGCTTTCAAAAGACACTGATCGAGTTATTCTTGTCCTTGTGAAACAGATTTTCTCACCCGCAGATGGAAAACCATCAGTCTTAAATATCTAAGAGAACTGATGCATATTTGTCTCCTGCTCTGCCCGTGAGTTTCTTTCCAGGGTGATTTTATTGTCAGAGTAAGTGAAAACACCATTCATCTGGTCTGTGTCATGACTGGAGCAAGCATTTCATGCGTCATTCTTTCATCCACAGCTAATGCCCATGATGCAACTCCACCCAGTTTCCTGCAGCTGTGATGGAAGCCATGTTGAAGTCCAGAGAGAAGAAACAGGTCTGTTTATGACGTGTGCAATAATTGTAAACATTTTAAAGAATTAATGTAAAAATGCAGGTAACCCGAGATTAAACAGCTACGCATACTACTGTGCATAACTGCATACACTCCCATAAATCAAAAACTACATGATGATTTGACTCTGCCTCATGGCTGATGTTATACGCTTCCTTTAGTTGGTGCTGCCTTTCTCCCCTCCCTTGTTTCAGTGCCAGATGGATTACCTCATCAATCAAAGTTCCCAGAATCACATCCTGTGTGTGTCCCACCAATACATTGTGTCTTCATTCAGTAGGAAAATTGTCCTATATAATGTAGTCACAGCAGCCATTTGGTGTTTTTCTAAAGATATTTTGTGTATTTATATAATGATTCCTGTTTGTTCACTGGCTCATTTTGAAAGAGTCACTCAGGAACCTGGTAATCTCTCTTGCCCATGCATGAAAGCCTCTTTACTGTTTGAGAAAATTGCATTATCAAAATGTCTGCAGGGTCTTGGGTGGCTCCATACCTTATGGATGTTATTAACTCTCTACAGCTGCATTTTGGCTGGAATGTGGCAAGTTATTTAATGAGAATCCTCAAAATATATGTTTAAAATGAATTTTATAAGAAGGAAATAATCTAATGGGTTATTTGATTTTAATCTTCAGCAATCAAAGAATAGCAAACTCAAAAGTGGTGAGATCAGAGATCTCTTTTTCAAATCTTAGAATGGAGGCTTTACATGCTTTAGAGTTTCATTTTTTTTTCTTTTTTAAATGGAACAATTATGTAGTGGGCAATGCTGATAACACCTAAGGAATTTGAGTTATGCACAAACTTCCCTTCCCCCATCCGTTTTGCTCCTTCCCCCCTGCCCTTGTTCCCCTTTCCTCACACCCAATCATAAGGCAGTCTTTGTGGCCTCTTTACACTTAAAACCGATGATTACTTCCAGCTGAAACACTCAACCTAACACACACACACATATATATGTATAACTATATATGTGTGTGTGTGTGTGTGTGTGTATATATATATATATATATATATATATATATATATATATATATATATATATATATATATATATATATATATATATATATATATATATATATATATATACACACACACACACACACACACACAATAGATCCTGCACAGAATTCCCACTTCTTTTTGGGGCTGTTTTATTCCTTCCTTCAAGCTCGGGTCCACTACAAGAGGCCTGTAACCTTGAGGGTCCTGCGCAGTATCTTAGCTGTTCATAGGACCTCACACTTCTGGACAGAGATCTCAGATGTTGTTCCTGGAACCAGCTGGAGCCACTCTCCCAATTTGGGGGTTACAGCCCCCTTAGTTCCATATTTATTCCAACTCCCTATTCCATTCCCAATAGAGGTATTGGAAACTATATATATATATAAAACTAAAAATAAATAGAATGGTGTTGAAAAATGTCCTTACTTACTAGAACCTTTTTATCTTGTTCACATGTATACATTTCACACTACAACAGTACATATATTCTTTTAGAACAAAACTAAATCAAAACACAAGTATATGCTTGTTGATAACACTGAACACTAAAGCGAAAAAAAGCAGTTAGGGATCTGATTGTTAGTTAGATTGTTACCCTTTGTCCACATCCTCAAAACCTTGTCTGAAATGCTTTGAGAGAGAAGTACCATGCGTGCTTACAGTTACCTTTTTGTGAAATACATGGAAATAAAGCTTGAACAGGGTATTATGAAAGAATTTCTTCACAAACATACACATATACAAACTTATATTTGCTCATAAAGACACCAGAGGGCTTCCTCTATACGTGCACACTGGATACTGACATTCATTTGCTTTTCTAGTCCACCATTCCCCTCAAGCTTTCCTCACCAAAACTTCCTTTTTTCACACACTCCCTGAAAAACACATTCCAACCACAGGGAATGCTTGACTGATTGTATGAGGGTGTGTATGTGTGTGGTCTGTTCACCAGACGTGTAAAGTTACTACTCTCACGTGAAGCAACCACATCCATTTGTTTGTCTGTGCTGTCAAACACACATCATTAAAAAAATTATTTACTACAACAGGGATGTATACAGCACCAGAATAAAACAGCCCATTGCTGTTTCCCAGTTAAGAAGAAACAAAATTACAATCGTACATATGTAGTTCATTGAATTAAAAATGTAAATCTTGAACCACTATTTCTAAGGAGGATTTTGAAACCAACATCATTATTTTTTACTCTAAACTACTGAGTGAAAAGTTTATATCTGATGATAACTATTATAGACAAACAAAAATCTAAATTTCAGTTTGTTTAACTTGAGATTACTTCTCCATGCATTTACAATTAACCAGTTTCTAATGGAAAACAGGTTTCAAATTAAGCCAAGTGAATACTGTCAAAGGAGTACAAAACATGAAAATAAAACACTTGCTAACGCTTACCCTCCATACACACACACACACCCCAACCCGACTGATTTTTCCTGCCTTTGCCCTCTTAACCACCATCTGCTGTCTTTCCCCCACTGTTTGCCAGTCTGACCTTGAACCCCACTGACAGTCTCAATGACCAAGCTGCTCACTCACACATGAACTCCCCGAACTCTTGCACACCATTCATATCCACTTCCCTCCACACACACACACATGCACGCACACACAGACACGCACACACACACGCACGCACACGCACGCACATACACAGGCCTCCCTTCCTCACAAACAATAGTCCACTTTGATGACATTGGTTCACAGCACTCATGCTGTGGGGGTGATCCTCTGTTGCGGCTGTTTTATTCTGAAATTGAAAATAAATACTCACTTTTACATCAGGAGCGATGGCCGATCTTAACTTAACTTACTGTATTTAGGAATATTTAATATTGGCTAAATTAAACAAGAGAACATCTTTTTACTCAGAGTTGGATGAGCAGGAAGAACATTTCACCTGCATTTTTAATGTTAGGGTTCACTCCCACATCAAGTTTGTAAAATAAAACTGAGTAAAAATAGACAATGCACCATCTCTTTTAACCCCAAGACACACCATTAGGCAATTTAGTGACTGACACACACATGCAGACACACACACAGCTTAGCCACCCTAGGTAATAAGTATAGATTCACAGGCTAGAACACTTGGGATGGAGGGGGCTGGGTTACTTAGCAACGAGCCTGTTGATGTCCAAACAATGTTCATGTCATTAAAGAGGCTGGTTGTGCCAGACTGAGGTTCTGCTGAGTGCAACAGTGTCACTGGTGTGTTCCTAAATGCAGCCAGAGAAACAGCCTACAGACAAGCTGCTGAACTGAATACAACAGACGCCAACACAAAGTGCTCAATTCATACAAATGCCATTCACATTGTTGCACTTCTCATTGTCCACGTAGAGTCTCGACAAGTGTGCAACCTGTGAAGAAAGGAACCTGCTCGGTTGGCAAATTCTGCAACAACCTGTGTTGTGTTTTAAATAATAGCGTGGAAATCTACTGTATGATGGATGAGAGCGAATGTTTTGGGATCTTTTTAACTTAATATAAAGCAACCAAACAAATACCAGACTGCTTTGGAAATGTGGACAATAGATGCTTTAAAAGATTTAATTATTTTCATTTTTGCTGCAGTCTGCTTATTTGCTTGTTTGTTTGTTTTTAGCAAAACCAATTACATGCCTACAGAAGACAAACAATTTTAAGGATTGGGAAGGTCATTCAGCTCACCTGCCTCATCTGAATAACAGACATATACATTGTGTAACAAGTACTGATTATTTTGAATGCCACTGCATGTTAGGCACTTGGTTTCAGCTGCCATCACTTTGGGATACATCTCCCAGCCAATAACTGGCAACAGGAGAAACTAAAAAGGCTTTTAAATATAGCAGAAGCAGATAAGAAGCCAGACTCAGGGTCTAAGATGTGGAAAGTAACTTAAGGACACCACTCATTCACACACTAATGGCAAATGTTTAGGTTTAGTGCCCTGTGCTCGTGTCTGCTGTTTAACAGCCTCTGTCTGCGACCTTCAGAGGAAACTACAGGATTCTATTAGTGAGGAAACCAAACACACTCAACCTAAGTCCACATCATGCAGATGTTCATTTTAGAGCTTTAACAAGACAGTTGCTTAGCTAGTGGTTGCCTCTGTCTGCAGCCTCCAGAGTTTTCAGTTTGTTGGATTTGATGTCCTTAGGAAAAATTTTATGTTGTGTTGTGCAACATAATTAATCATTGTAATAATGGTAAAAAATGGCTTGTAGATGAGAGGCCAACCATCAACAGCAGTTACAAGGCAGCACAAATAACAATCCAGGTTTTTCATCATCCACTGATCTACATGATATGGCAAAACTATTTAAGAAAATATTGGACAAATCATTTTACTTTAAAACCTAGCAGCAGTATTTTTCTTGGTGTAGTTACATAAACACCTAAGTGATTTTAAATAAAGTAAACTATTCAGCAGTTTCAACTGAAACTATAATCTAGGTAGTCCTTTTATTATAAACACTACTGTTGTAAGATGTTCTACTTATGGCAGAGCATTTGGACTCACTAATTTAGGTGTGATTATAAAGACAAGTGGATAACATGTCCACGGTGCTCAACACGCTTGTTGCCTTTTGCACTGATAAGAAAACAAATGTTTTTGTTCATTAAAGAAAAAACTATATAAAAATACAACAGAAAAAATGCAATAATTCCCAAATTTAAAGTACAGTAAGAAATTATAATAAAGATATCAGCGGTCATTAAGTCTCTAGGCAAAACAAAATTAAATCAAAATGGATTTAAGGCCTTATGAGAAAGAATATTCTTATATCTTATATCTTTATTTTATTCTGAAACGTTGGTATTTCAGATCTGCTTGAGTTACAATAAAAAGTTTTGTTTGTGAGCACTGGATGTTTACAATCAACTAGACTGTTTGTGACAAAAAGTAATTTCTTTTCAGCATTACATTTTATATGTACAACAGATTTCTACAACAAACTTTAAAGGGTACTTAGCAATTGCTACTAACAGATCACTACATACAGACAGCGTCATCAGTGTCAGATTTTTGAACAGTATAGACTGAGACAGAGACAATACTTTTAACAACAATAAATCAAATCAAATATAAATAAATGTTTGTGGAATAATTTAAATCTCAGATTATTCACTAACACCCCTGAAGTTCTTTATGTTGGCTTAAAGGAACAATATGCAACTTAAGATAACACCTGCAAGACTTTGAATCAGTCTGCTCTGCACTTCATCTCACTGCTCTGCTGTGCTCTCCCGTGCTACGTATAGTCAACAGAATGTAATTGTTTCAGATTTTCGAGATATTCAAATAAATGAAAACGTAACGACATTAAAACATCACCCTAACATAATAATAATGCATTTTCACCTAGTATGAATGTATGAAAAGGTCAATTAGCTTATTAAAAAAGGTATAGTAAAATAATGAACATGTCATTTGTGAAAAAATGTGCACCCCTCAATAAATGTATTAAATTAATTTAATTACTTTTTGATAAATTAACAATTTGACTTGCTAAAAGTCCATTAAATATTGTTTGGGTTAAAAAAAAATCTTTGTTTTACTTTTATTGACATTTCAACATTTTGCACTCAACTGTAGCTACTGCTTCTAGATTGTTTTAATGAGTCTGGACCACAAAAGACTTTGTCAGCATCTCTCCACATTAAGATAACCTTTTAACCTTTTGTAAATTAGAAATATTTCACATTGTATTTTTTTTGTCTCTCTTTTTTCTTGCAAAGATATGTCAAGATCTTCCCAAGTTCAGATGTGTCAATTCAGAAAATTATATTTATGTCACATGGATCTGGCCTATGGGCTGTAAACAGTATAAAATAGCCTGTTTATGTTCTGCTGTTTTTCCACAGTAACCTAAATAGATTTACGGATAGTATATTATGTTGAATCGTGTATGCAGTTTAGAGGTTTTCCTGATGGTGGGATATATGAAGTATTGATAGTTGTATAAATGGTGTAAGGGAGTGAATTAAGGACCACACACAGAACAACAACAGGGCACACTAAAGCCTGATTTTACAAGCCTTTGGTCCAAAGAAAAAATGTTTAGAGAAGCTTCTTTTCCAGTCATTCTCCCCTAGGGAGTAAAACAACAGCGGCAGTGAATGAAATTGAACTAATCCCCTCTTGTCTGTGGACCCCCTGGAGCAGTGTGAAGGAGCCCTGGAGGAGCCCAGGGGCCAGCAGTGGGGGCCCCGTCCTGCAGCTGCAGCAGCAGCACCACTTGCAGTCAAGCAGCGGGACTCCAGGCACTCACTTCCCCAGCTGCTGACGTCAGCTGGCAGCTTGGGCTGTGCTCGCTGCTCCGGACATAGCGCCGAGAAAAATGCTGCTCTCCGTACCGCCAAGGGCAGGAATCAACCCATACAACGGCTATAACAGCAGAAACAACAAAAAGGTAAACGCTTTCGGGCTTTTCCCTCATTTTCGGCTTGTTCGCCCTGCAGGGCAACACGCCCGCGTCTGTCGCGACTGAAAAGGGCTTGTGACAGTGAGCTGCAGTGTCCTTGAAAAGCGAAACGTAGTGAATTTAACTTCAGACTCAGTGGAGTAAAATAACAGAAGACAACAGAAGACTTCTCCGCGTTGGGTCCACAGCCAGGTCCTGTCATGTTGGAAGCCTACTGTTGGATTTTGGAGTATGTGCGTGTGTGTGTATGTATGTATGTGTGTGTGTGTGTGTGTGTGTGTGTGTGTGTGTGTGTACTACAGTAAGGATGTCGATATGGCTCTGCTCACTCATTTGAACAAGTCAATGGTGGAGAGCAACTTTTATGGGTAACTGTGGCGTGTTGGGATAGCGCGCCTGTGCCTGGATGTGTGTGTGTGTGTGTTGGGGGGGAGAAAGACAGGCTGGGGGGGGGACATGTTACAAAATGAATTCTGCATGAGACACTCATACAGACACTCATATCTAGCCTTAAATCGGGTCTTCGTTGTCTGCGCTGCCGCGTAAGTTTGCAAAGTTTTTTTTCCTCCTCGTTTCCCATCTGAAATCGGAATATGCCCCACCCCTTGAAAAATCCCACCAGACCGTGGGGACCACATTCCCAGAATTATGAATCGAGCTGTCCTGGTAACGTTCACTGTTGACATTGTCACTTTTGTAACTGATATGTAAGGGGACAGCACTGTTTTCCACAACATTTGGTGTATTGCAACACAAAGGTAAAAAGTAATTAAACACCAAAATTACAAAATGGCTTTAAAATGCTTAATTATTATGTGTTTTTTTTTTTGTTAGTATTTTCTTAAAAACTGCTTTGCTTCCTGAAATCACAGATTTTTATTTTCTCGTTCAGACCAGCAGAGGCTCCATATATGAAGTGTCATCTCTGTATGAACCATAATGGCTTATAAGTGCTGGTAGAGAGGCTTCTGTTATAGGCCCACAAGGAGATATTATTTTGTGATCTCTTATCCACAGGATTCACAGTTACTTCTGTTAAGTTTGCCTTTCACTGACTGTGTTGCTGTGTGCTCCTGAATAGTATTTTGAAAGGTATATTGACATACCGTCATTTTCCGATCTTGAACACTGCCTGGCTGCTCTTTCTCCCAAATCTGATGTCAACACTTTTTTTCTGCACATACATTTTTAGTTGAGCTGTTACTAGGCTAGATGTTGTTTTCTTGTGACCAAGAGACAGTTTGACAATTAAATCTCAGAAGTATCAAAGCGATCCATTTTTAGGTATAACGGCCTAAAAAAACCAAAACATTTTATGTCAATTTGTAAAAGGAAGTACGCATGTATGAGCAATC
Source organism: Channa argus (assembly GCF_033026475.1). Taxonomy (NCBI): domain Eukaryota; kingdom Metazoa; phylum Chordata; class Actinopteri; order Anabantiformes; family Channidae; genus Channa; species Channa argus. Next base: position 12,923,440 of record NC_090201.1, on the reverse strand, counting down.
AAGTGTATAGGTGTCAGCAGTTGCTGTTTCACTTTTTAAGTGTGTGTCTGCCTAATCCATGCTTACAGTTAATTCTATAACAACATTGCAATTTAGGCTTAAATTATTATTAGAGAAACAAACATGATAATAGATCCATCACGTCACTGATTTTCTGATGGGCAATAAAATTCAATAAAAGGAATCATTAGTTGCAGCCCTTATTAACCTAATTTAAATGTGTTTCATTTTAGGTTTTTGTATTTTACGTATCATTTGGCTGTTTTAGTGCCCCATGCTGCTGGACTTTGCGGGGCCTTAGTTCACACAGAGGTCATGATCTTGTGTTGTTATTGGTGTCCTCCCACCTCCATCTACTTCTCATTCTTTGTTTCTTCCTAACGTTCTGCCATACCGTAGCTGCACGAGTACACAAAATAAAAGTCACAATGCAAAGTAAACACACGGATGGGTGAGAAAAGCCCTCTTTATTCGTGTGAAGCAATTACTGAGCCAGATGATTAAAAGGCATTTGGGTTCTGTTGTTTTTAAAACCAACTGCACCTCCCTTGACTCAGCACCTCATTTCCTCCCTCAAATAAATAGAATTAATGTTCTAAAATCAAATTTCCTTGTAAAGCTTCCTGGATGGAAAAATAACAGGAGGCAGCTTGTCTCTTCTCAAGGTATCGTGCATCTCGCTCAGGGTCTCGTAGAATGGCGTGTTTTTGTACATGTCAATCCGATCTTTCCCTTCTTGGCGGGAGTCCTTTTCAACAAATGTCAACTTGCTGCTGTGATTTAAAGCTCTGGATGCCTCAAAATGTAGTCTTATCGAATTAAAACACAAGCAGTTATGAAAAGAACGGAAAAAAATGCAATTGCTGGGGCAATTGGTTGCTAGAACCACCAATAATAAATGGCAGATATAACACAAGTGAAGTCTTCTTTGCCTCTTAAAATCAGTAATTTCACCCTTTCACTTTCAACGCCACAAGCTCTCAGAAGTCACCAGTATTTCCTTATTCTTGGCCGTGTGAACCTGTCCTCCTTTTGTGAGGTTAATATTTGACCCAGTTTGATTGACTTACATGAAAGAAGTCGAGTTTTGGAATTTAAAGCAACGCTTGCAGATAAAAGTGACAATGACCTCACAAAAACATCTGCACATAACCACATTTTAAAAGTGCTTTTCTTTTATTTATATGTAGCTTGAGAAATGCCTTTAGAGGAAAGAAATCAAACATTTGAAGTGTATTATTTGGTAAAATAACTGATAATGTAAAAGTGAAGTGAGTATTAATTGATTAAATTAGTTACTAATTAGAACTCTCTGGTTCCCAAAGATGGATTAGTACTTATCATAATGAAACAGTTGTGATTATAGTATTGATTGATTTTAGGCCAAACACTGTTGACCTGGATGTTAAAGTGTGAAACGTGTCAGGAGTAGATGAATAACGCAAAGACAGATTTGTGCAATTACGGAGAGAAGAGAGAATTTGTAGAGAAAGTTTAGGAGTGGAAAGCCTGTTAACTAACGAGAAGTGATCATTCTTTTCTTGGTTAAAATAAATAAATCAATAGTTTATTATTAAGTGCATTGTCTTCAGTATATTAGTGTGATAGCACATCGGCGAAAATATATCAAAATCAACAGGATCGTTGTCAGAAAATTACATAAAAAAATAATCAGCCTTGTTGTTTATATACATTAATGCTTGAATATATTTTCCTTAAAAAGATATTCACAAGCACACTGAAAATTAAAAGTTGACCGTAAAACATAGCCTTTGCCTATGAAGAATTGACCGAGATCACGTTTTCCATGATTTGCTTATAGTTATTGTTAGTGTTTTTTATAGGATCGTGGTTAAGTGAGAGTTTTAGTCATCTTCAATGTTTTTTGTCGTCATGCGTATCTAGTGTTTTTAAATGTAGTAACAAGTGAATTTTTCCAAATAGCTCCTTATTTTTTTCTAGTTCACCCTACGGCAATAGAGTAACTTTATAGAAAAAGTGTGATTGATTACTGTAGCTACTGTTTGTCAGACATGTTTCAAGTCTGTGCAAGTATTTTTCTATCATACTGACATGAACAGAAACTGACCCACTTCTGCATAGAAGGTAGACAGTCCATAAAAAAATGTACATTATACATTCATTTACATGAAAATTGCCAGCAGTGATGTAAACGTAAAACCATACGTGCAATTAAAAGCTCTGTACTGTCTACAACTTCTCCAACACACAAAAATACTGAATATGAGTTGCTACCATATGTGAAGGTAAGGTTTAACTAATTAAAGTGTATATTGGTAGGAATACATGTACAGTTCTATCTCAATAACAATTTCTCAACTTTTTCAACAAAAACAAATGTTTATGTCACTGCACAGATTTTAGTGGAATCCTTGTAGATAAGGGAAGATGAGACCAGAAATGCTGTTGTGGCAAGTCGAGTTGCAGACTAAATCGACTGTAACTCCTAGCAGAAAAACGTATTGTTAAAATTCTATTCACATGGAAGCTATTCGACTATTTGACAAGCATTTTGGACCTGCCTAGTAGGCATTTTCTAACATAGCCATGGCATCTTAAAGGCAATAGACCGTGTGCCTGCTTGTTTCTCGTCTTTCCCCTAGTAACAAAAATTGCTATACAGTCACACAAAACAGTGTTTTAGGTCATTTAGAAGATGTTTTTTCATAAGATAGATTGTCTAACGCAAAGTACGGACAAGCCCATCAATCATCAATTTATTGTTTCTTTATTCTTGTAAATATCTGTATCAGCCTCAGATATATGTCAGTCAGGTTATGCTCACCACTCTCCAGTGGGGCCTGTATTCTTCTAGTGCATTTAAACCTACTCTAGGCAAAAAATAAATAAAATAAATGGTTATAGTGGATTTAAACGTGCTTTTGTTACAACACCACAGGAAATATGATACATGCATAATTAATTGTCATCTACTGGGCTGTTTTTTATGTGTGTTAAACCAGCTGTTCGGCTGCAGTGACTATCCTCACTGAACTCTCCTGTACAGTCTCCTTTGTCCTTTTGGCCTTCTGCCAGGTATATGTTTATCTTCCTCTTTGTTTAATATGTCAGATGTTTCGGATTGGTTCCCAGCTTCTGTGCCAACTGCACAAACCAGCCAAGGTGAACAGGTAGAAGAGGAGACAGAGTCCTTGGAGAAAGCACAGCTGTCAGAAATCTGATGCCAAGTACTGCAGTGATGCCAGACACTTGGTGTGTCTCACAGTTTGTTAGATCTCTAGCTGAGCTAAGGGCCAGTGTTTGTAGGTATCTGTTTCCAAGCTCCCCAGTGCTTGCCACCTGACCTGGCTTGAAAGCTATGGATGTGCATTTGCAATATGCTTGTGCATTGTGACAAGCATTCATAGACAGACATTTTAAAGATTGAAAGTGCCTATAAAAAGACTATAGGAAAGGGTAGATTAGAGAAAGAAAAGAAGAAGAGTTCAGGAACGAGTCTGGGCGTGAGTTTGGTGTCCCTGTCACCTGGTTGGAATGCAGTGCTCCTCATTCAAATGGCTACGTGATAAGATCAGGAGCAGACACAGAGGATTTCCTGCCTGCTGCTATACAGCAGCTCACTGCTTTACCAGACACACAGTCCTCACCTAAAACGCCACTATCATAAAAAAAGACTGTTGTACATTTCTATAGACCATTGTGTTAATATTCACTCCATATTGTACAGTGTATTAAATTTGGTTGGGTATAGTATAATAAAATTAGTAGCTGGACCCATTTAGTGTTGCTAATAGAAACAAATAGCTCTTTTTTGCTTCAGAAGTGAAGATTTTAAGTAACAAATTTTTTTTCCCATGACTCATTTTCCTTGTTGTTGCTAAAGTGAAGCTGGTGTAAAGCAGCAGCTCAGCTCTGTAATTCTATATGAGCTGGATGCTGTGTCCTCATTCAGCCAGGCTATAAATCTGTGCATTAGCATGTCAGTGGGTCAGCTGGTTAGATGGTCATGGCTCTTTCCTACCAGAGGTGAAGACAGGCACTCCAGCAGGGAGTACACATCCAGGCAATAGGAGGATGGACAAGCCCCTGACAGCCAGGAAAACCATGACATTCTGTGGGTCAAACTATGGTCATGGGAAGGGATGGACACAGAGGTGGAGTGAGACTAGACAGAGGCCTGGACATCTAAACAAAGATCTAAACAGCTTCAGCTTTAACTTACATTTGTGGATAGCACGGTTAACTGTGTTCACAGACAGTGATTTCTGGGTGTGTTCTTGAGCCTGTACAGTGACGTCCTGTTTTTAATGCAGTGCCCCAAGAGGGCCTGAGGATCATGCACATCCAGCTTTGACCTTCAACCTTGTCACTTGGGCACAAAGATTTCTCCTAATTCTTTGAATCTTTTGATGATAATATATACTGTAGATGATGGGATCTTTAAAGTGTTAACAATTTTACTTTGAGGAACATTTTTCTGAAATTGTTCCACAGTATTTAGACAGTTTGTCACAGATTGGTGAGCCTCTGCTCATTTTTACATTTGAGAGGTTCTGCCTCTCTGAAATGCTCCTTTTATACCAATTCATTTATTTATATTGTAGTTGCTTTTATCTGAAGTGAGGTACAAAGTAAGCAAAACATTAAGCTAGGGACAAGACTTTGAAAGTGCAGTGCCATGAGAAGAAATGTTTCTGTTTCTTTAGGAGTGCATTGGAAGCAGTAGGAGACTTCTGGCTTCAATGTTTTGAATATTGGGAGTAAGACTGTGATTTGGAGCCACCAGTAGCAAGAACACATGATGCAAAGATTGTGACCTTTTCAACTTGGCGACTTATCCTGTATAGTTTATCTTGAAGTAGATGTGTTATAGGGTGTGAATAGGGGGGTCACCACAGGTTAATGTTTTGTTTTATACCAATAAAGCAGCTAACCACAAAAAGGATGTTCTTGAAATGTTCTTCATTTTTATTTTTAGTTTAATCCTAAAAATATCCTGTGATATTTTTGAGCCTTTTGTTATGAATTTAGAACAGGCTAGTGGAGGAGAAGAAATGTAGCAAGAATATCAAAACTGAGCAACTCATCAGAGTTGTGTAAGACTACGTAGGTGTCTTTGATCTACATTGACCTCTGTAAGTGACCTTCGTTACATAACTGTGCCCCCTGATGTTTTTAATATTTAACCAGTTCTAAACTATATTTTTGTATTTTAATTGAAGAAAAAAACACTTCTCATGTGTGTCTCACCATATGTTGTTTGTTGAGATAATTTACATGTTGAGGTTCAGGTTTCAAATAGCTTACTTGCAGGGTGACTTCAGAACAGTCAGTATTCTCTAGCTGTTTTATGTAAACTGTGTGTTCACATAATGAAATCCTGACATCAACATCGAAAAATAATGGAAACAAAAAAATAACTGATTTTGTGTGTCACTGAATACATTTACTTGAAAGATGCCTTAATGGAATTGGAAACTGGTTAGAAGAGATTTTTAAGGTGGAGTTTTTAGAGGCTACTACATGCAATCAGTGTTTCTGCTATTTCAATTTGTTGTACTTAAATGTTATTTTAGCTTTTTGGAAGTTTATTGCTATATATTAATCAAAGCAAATGTCATACTGTGAGCCACTGCTTTAACAAAAAGGTTACACATTGTAATTTAGCTTGTAATGGTGTTACATTTAAGGACAGCGTGAGCATTAATTGACCCATATGTCTCTGTGAAATTAAATCCAGAAATACTTTTTATCTGAGCGATGTAATAAAGTTTGCCTTATGCAAGCAAGCCAATGATCAATCTGATTTTTATTTTTTTATACCAATCTGTACTTTGCTAAAGGTGTTATCAATGACATTCGATCGATGACATTTCCCTCATGAGTAACTTATTAGCCCAGACTACCTACTGAGATTCCTACCAACTCTAGTTTTTAATTTCCAAAAAGTAGCAAAGGGATCAGGTTTTTTTACATAATAAATTATTTATGAAATGTATTTTCAATTCTAATATATTTTAACCCAAGGTTGTACACAGCTCCCAAAGATTTTTACAATCCTGCATGCTATATCAATGGGCTATAACCCATGTGTGAGGTGTTGTTGCTGTGATGTGATTCTGGTGCAGCCCGAAGCCTGAGTCGAACTTGGCACTGTGGTAAACAAGTGTTTGAATGAGATTATAGGTCTCTGCTGTCCTGTTCTTTCATTCACAAATTAGCTGCCTCCAAAACCGTATTCATCACAAATTACACTATGGCAACATAGATAAACTCCTGCAGGCAGGCTCATGTCGTATTTGCCCTGCAGAATGTGTCTTTTTTACTGCTTCTAAAGGTTTGGCTGATAAAGGAACAATGCTTTATTATTCATATTCACATAGACTGGATAATTCACATTATAAAGGAAATCAAAAGTAATGCAGTTTTATTCAATAGCTCTGTAATAAATACTTCTTTTGAGAAACCTCTCCAAAGAACATTTAGTTGAAACTGTCAAAGAAAATTGACTTTAGTATAATATGGTTTGATGTGTTGTTGCGGTGTTTTAAGTTTCCATCTGCATTTTCTCATTCGAATCACGTTCTTGTAGCCTGGTGAGGTGCACACTTTGATTTCAGGAAACTTATCTGGCATTTAATTCAGGCCCGACTTAGTTTATATACTTATACTACTAGGAAAGACACTTAAAATGCTGAAAAAAAGTGTTGTTTAGTTTAAAATGAAGAGAATATTATCTGTTGTTGCCGAAGTGTCAGCCATGCTGCTGGCAAAATAGAGGTCAGAGGGGCTCCATGCCTTGTGGATAGTGTCTAATTAACAAGATTGGTTGATGTTGCTGGTGGTCCTGGTGTGTCCTGCTGGGCTTTTCCTAAATTCCACCAAGTCTGATCAGTGACCCTTCCTCTCTCCTGAAATTAACCCATTGTCCTTGTGTCACCTCTCTCCAATCAGTCTCTCAATTGCAACACTCCAGCCTCATGGCACCCTGCTGAGCTCAGTCTGAAAACATATTTGTTTGGATTTCTTTGTATGCAACACATGAATTTTAAACATTTGGCTGTTGAATGAATTTGATTAATGTCAAACAGACAGCATTTGCTAGTTCTGGCGAGTCTGGCCTGTACCGAACTGCAATTTTTTTTTACCTCCGTCTTATTTGGGAAACAGCCTGGAGATCTATTCTTGGAGAGACAAGTCTTTTTTCTTGGCTGACTTGACAGGCGAAGTGATAATGAAACCATATTTATCACAATAATGCATTTTCATCTGCATGGTTACACAATCTTTTGTTTAATTTCTCCAAGGAGAGCCAAAATCCCAAAGTGAGATGAGAATATATGATACACTGGCTGTTGCGCAACAGCCTTTCATATTAGGAGTATTGCATCACCGACTAGTTGAGTTACCAACTAGTTTTTACTGGCACGTATAGGCTATCAAACAAGACAGCTCTAAGTAGGAAGTGAGGAGGCAGTTCTACTGTGGTTGAGGTAGAGGTCAGGTCAGTACACATGGTCACAACATGAGCATGTTACTACAAACTCCTCGAGGGCTGTTGGTCTTTGTGTCTTTGAAGTACCTTTGTTTCTGCTTTTCTTTAATAGAGTTTGTATGTTATATGGACGGAACTGAACTCTGGTTTCTCTATCTTGCCACTCAGGATTTTGTTAATTGTAATTCTTAGTGTAGTGTTCGTAGTGCAGTGTTAGTGTAAATTTGAAAGCTAAATGTCAGATTACAGCATTAAACTTGAAGTTTCTGCGACTTTAGGACAAAGAAGGATACAAGCTTAAAAGAACTGCAGTATACAAGAGACACTATGCGTATATAGTCCAATATTTGATTGTGCTGCATCAGATTAACTAGTTGGTCAGAGATACGTTTTGAGATTTTATATGCACTGCAAGATTTCTATCTGGTTTCCCAACTAAAAAAAAAGTTACCCAACACGGAGAAAGCATAAGAGGTCCCTTTTCCCTATATGCTGCACGCAGCCAAGAGGCCCCACATTCCCCCCAGAAACCAGTATTGCTGAGTGTTGACATGAGGGCTGTATGATAATTTTTCAAAGCCCACATAATGATCTGTCTCATGCAGGATTACATTTGATCTCTCAACGTCACTTAACACTTGTGTGAATTTACTACACTTTAAATAAAAACTGACAACCCTGTATTTGCAAATGTTTGCTGATGTTTTAGCATATAAAGTATTTAGGGAAGCATTTCAATTTTTCATGCAGGGCAAACTATTTCTGATGTTTGTTTTTTTTATCGCAGCAGGCCTATGTGTCCTCCGGCCACCAGATGGCACCCCCCAGTCCCAACACCAACAGTAGCAGCAATAGCAGTGGTGGGGGAGGGGAACAGCTGAGTAAAACGAACCTGTATATCCGCGGCCTCCATCCTGGGACCACGGACCAAGACCTAGTCAAGCTTTGCCAACCGTGAGTGATTTTGGAAATGTTTGTAAAATAAAGGTTTGTTTTTCAAAGCAGCGGGGTATGGTGTTTAGCTGTGTTCAACCATATGTCATTGTGCCGATTTAGCCTCAACAATTCCACATCATGCTTTTGATTGTTGAAGAAAAAGCTTAACACATTGGTACATAGTCATAGTCATAGTAGTCAGTGTTCTGTTTAGTTAGTGTAAAGCTAGTAGCAGTAGCAGGTTATGGCTTAGCTGTAGTTCTAACAATAAAATCAGAGAGAATCACTTAAGCTCAGTCTGTCCACAGTTAAAAAATGCACCTACTAACAACTCAGCCTTTGGTTTTATGGGAAGTTTTTTTGCGTCTTGGCTAACAACAGACAGGTAACAAGGAATTCCCAGTCCTCCTAGTCTGGCCAACAGTAGGGATGCTGGATGGACAAATTGTTTAATCTAACAAAAGTTTAAACTATGTAAAATAGTTGTTCTTCTTGTGCATAGATACACTCTATAGAGAGTGATAGATAGACATTGTGTTGACAAAATAAATTGTCAACACAATGGTAGAGCCTTAGAGGGGAATAAAGGAGACAAGGTTTAAAAAGGAGAAGGGGCCAGAGAGGGGTAGCATGCTGCCTCCTCATGTCCTGATCTGACCATCTACTTTCATTGAGGATTAATTGGCTCAAAGATAAAGGACTAAGATTAGACTCCTATACAAATAGCCTAGCTTCCATAGTGTGTGGGCATTACAAACACACACACTGATAAAAAACACTAGTAAATGAACCCAAACTGGTCTGACTTCTGAAGGTCAGGGCTATGTGGTATGTCACAGAAGTAAATTATGAAATTTTGCTATGCATTCGTCATTTCCACAGCTCATTAGCTGTAACAACACATTTCCCTGAACAAGCACTGACCATAATAAAACCTGACTAGAACAACACTACATCTGCTTTTGCTGTTGCAGTTCTGTTAATTTCTCCATTTTAATCATTTAGCAGTACATGATGAATTCTTGGAAAAATCATATCTACAGAGCACATGCTTATTACCTGCATGTGATAATCATGTTAATAGTGGGAGGACAGTCAGTGATTGAACAGACAAAGTAAATCTGCCATTGGTTTGTGAACCCAAGGGACTGTAGAATGTGATGACCGACAGAGACGTTATTGTGGCGTGGTACAGAAGTAGAGGTGGGAGAGAGGCTTTAGGGTTGGGTGGGAGGGCTAACCTTTAGAGGGAAACTTAAATGAGTGGGAAAACAGTGGCTTGGCCTGCTGGGAAAGAATGTCAGTCAGTTGCATGTGGGGCAGAGCTGTCTTTTAAGTCTCTGTGTCCTACGTGGTGTGGTGGGCTGCTGTTTTGCTGTAGTGTCTGAGGTAAGGTGAGGGTCATACAGTCACTGCCTTCAGGCCTTTGAACAGGCTTCTCTACTAATATGAAAAATATGAAAGAGCCTTTTTTCACTTCTTAAAAGACCCTCTAAAATGTATCAATAGACCGTATCAATAGTAGTCAATGGTATTTTTCAATCTGGAGAAGGGATGGGGCAACGCGTCGGCGTAAATCCGTTGACTAACGTAACGTGTGTCAATGCTACGTAATTTTGAAGTAAGATAAGTGTATCTGGAATCTGGAATGTTTTGCGTACTGCGTGCACCCTGTAAGTGTGCTGCCCAATTTACTCCCCCATTTACAGAGTGCCTGCAAACTATTCATCCAAGAAACCATTATTTCATTGGCTACAACATCTTTGTGTCATCACAGGGGAATGCTCACCATTAGTTGGCTGTAACAGCCAACTAAAATCTGACTGACATTTTGGCTGTAACAGCCAACTAATGGTGTAAGTAATGCGTTACTGTCGGGGGTTGGTTTAAAGGCACACTAAAGGCCCGATCCTTGATGTAGATGCTTAGATGTGGGCTTGTTTTGATCGAGATTGCTGGGCGGTTTTAAAATATTGGTCGTCTACATTCATATGCAGCCAAAACAACTGGGGAAACAAGAAAAATCCTGCATTTTTACCAATGACTAAACAGTCAAGAACAACGGCTCTAAGGCTTTTTCTCTTGTATGACAAAGTTTTTTTTAAAGTTTTTAAGCATTTTATTCTTTGGATTCCACAAAGAGAATGGTGTAAAGCACTTGAGGATTCAATAACTCTGTGCCCCCACAAACATCATAAAATGTTATATTTACCATCTCTCTGAGTATGAACCCTTGTTTGATTTTGAAAACTGTTGTTGCTGTGGTCCTTCAATCTTAAATTGGTTTAATGGAACCATGAGATTTTTTGCTTGCTAACGAGGTATAGTTTGTTGAGTTTTATTTGGGATAGACTGGTGCAATTGGGAAATACATGTGATTATGTCTTTGTCCTGCAGGTGACCCAGTGAATAATAATAATAATAATAATAATAATAATAATAATAATAATGGGGGGGCATTTATGGCCTATTTTGGTTAAATATACATTTATTGCGTTGGAAATGAGATTGAGATTTTAGATATCAAACATTTGTCTGTGCTCCAAGTAGATTTTACAATCAGGTATTTTCTTAGCAGACTAGAATTGGTCAAAATGAAGACTGATCCATATTGGGCAGTCCTCATAACTTAACAGGGCTGTTTGACAGTTAAGACCGGGTTAGGGTTAGGGTTAAGGTTTGATGCATTTTGTTAAAGCTGCATGCAAATGGACTTCTATACCAACACACATCTGCAAACTTTTAATTTGAAATATCAGTCAGCATGCTGTCGTAAGTTGGTCTGTGCTGTGTGTGTTCTGTTACATGTCATGTGTTGCTAACTTGCTAGTGTCTGTCCTCATGTACCTGCATCTACAGAACTGTGCCAAAGTCATCAGGAGGATTAAAAGCAAACAAATGGGCATGTTGGAGACATTTCTACCACTCAACTGCTCTTGTACCTGAGTGACAGAACCTTTTTTTTTATTAGATGTGTGGCTCTGATGTGCTTTTAACAAAACACTGTTTCCTATAGTTTAAGTTTTCTATCATGTTGTGACTTCTGTCCTGATCATACGCTGAAAGTAAAGCCGTCCTAACTAAGTTTTACATGTAAGGACGGTTCTTACTCGGGCGATCTCCTGCTGTGTGAAAGGCCAATGTCCAAGGTTGAATTCTCCTAACATTGTCCATAATTCAAATGGAAGTGAAAGTGTTTCAAGTGAAACAGGCTCAAGGCTACCGTCACATTTGTTGTATTAGCAGTGCTATTACTCACAGTTATAATACACCTAAAAAATAGTAGTTAATACAAAAAAAAACAAAACACCAAAACATTTGTTTTCCAGTTGTTAACATTATGTGAGAAGACAGAGGTGAAAAAACAAATGCTTGCAGCCTTCACTAAAACATGGTGGGTGGCCTATCATAGTTTTGGGGTACATTTCTGGCAGTTTGGCTGAAGGAAGGAAGCCTTGTATAATATCCCACATGATTACTTAAGAAAACCTCAAGACAGTCTTCACAAAAGAATGCAAGATGTGCAAAGCGAGGGCATATGAAATACTAACTTTCGCCTGGTAAAGCTTTTTTGTTATGAAAGATGTAGTGCACATGTTCTTTGCTAAAACTACAAAGCTGATGGTGGCTCAATACTAGTGAGAAAGAAATACTCTCCTCTGTTCATTAATGATATAAAATATTTTTGTAACTTTGGCTTTATGTTCTTCCATAGATATTTAGGTGAGACTTTCTAAACCTGGCCAATTGTACAGCAATGTTCATTAATGTGAACTCTCCCCATCAAACAAACTATTAAACTAAATTAAACTGGTTGTAATAGTTACAGTTTAGGTAAGAGACTAGGGAAGGCACTGTAGTGATGAGCCGCCTCACAACTTTTTGTGTGTATACACACAAGGTCTTTGGTCTTCTTCAATAACACATTTTGAGCCTTAAGTTGAGCTTTGTGTTGGGCAAGTCAATTTCACTTAACTTATGGCTAATAAAAGTTAAGAGGAACTTCTGATGGTTCATAAATTTAAACCTCACCCTTGTCATTGTTATATAACTTTTATTTTAGGGTTCGATATATCTTTGAACAATGCATTATGTAGTTTATGCCACAGATATGGCTATAGAAAATATAACATTTAATTGTGTATTCGGTGCTTGCCTAATGACTGATTTTCAGCTTTTGGGTGACAGTGGGAAACTACAAACATAGCCTGTGCAAAGGTTGTCTGGCTGTTTGGTAATGGATGATGAATTATTCATGTCTGCAACAAGGAAGTTTTCTTTAGAATGTATTTATTTGTCATGCTGCCTCACAAAATAATTAAAATCCATAAGTACTGCAGGTACATTTTTGCAGCATAAATGAGATTAATATATGGTGAAGGTATTACGATTAATGCACCGATCAATTTTTAACCTTTGTGCTAGCGAGTAAGAATGAACATAAACATGACACTTTGTGACTGGTGACATAGAATGGTGGAGCAAACAAAGCCACAACATTCAGCATAAATACTTTAGACCCCAGTGTCAGTCGTGACACAGGACTCCGCTGTGACCATCTAGTCAGATCTGAGTCATCTAGACAAACATCCAGCTAAATGAGGCAGGAGTGTAGGACCCAGCGGTGTGCTGTGAGGGTGGAAAAACAGAAAGAGAGAGAGAGGAACATGGTGGGAAGGAAGGCGAATTGGAGGGGTGAAGCATCAGGTTACAGTGTACATTCCACCCAGACGCCATGTCGCCCAAACAGAGGAACACCAGCCTCCCCCACTGGCTAAATGCACCAGACAAGGGCAGGTCTATTATACTGTAGTGCTAATGCACCATCATATAACTCTGAATTGATGTAGTCTCCATATATTACAAAACACTTGCCATTTACTACTTTTAAAGTGATTTTCATACCATAATTGTTTTATGATACTGCATTAATGTATTAATTGATTTTTCCGTTTTACTGAATGGCCTTTGCCACGTTTTTCTATTTACATCTGCAGACTGAAATAACAGGTTGGGACACAAACTTATGTTTCATATACCATATGTCTTCTTTTGTAATTTGCAGGCCTAACATTGCCTCTGACTATACCTTTAAGCTTTACTTGAGCAAAAAAAAGGGATAGGGATGTGTTAGTCTATGTTGTGTGTGGTACAGCCAGGCCTGGAACAAGTTGTTTCTGGCCCTGGGGTGCTGTCTCCTGTCTGTTAAAAACAACGCCAGGGAACAGAGTTACTGTACAACAGCCTCAACTGGCAGACAAAGACAAAAGGGTGGAGGCAAAGTTTTCTATGACGTGTAAGATCTAAATTTTAAAAAACACCACTGATTACATAAAGCAATATGTATTCATGTTTACACCTGTAGTCATGCAGCCTGAGGAAGAGTAGCGTGATTGGTATGCATACATGCATGTGGTAGGAGCAGATTCCTGCCTTTGCCCTATAGTCACCTCATCTGTCATTTATTGTGTTCCCTGTATTCTTATCTGGCCTTCAAGGTATGGCAAGATTGTGTCGACCAAGGCCATCTTGGATAAAACTACCAACAAATGTAAAGGTGAGTTTAAAAAAAAAAATTTTTTAATTGACATTGTGATTTTTGGCTCTTGCTGTTATTTATGCAGTGGGTTTTGGATGACTATATGATGGCTCCAGTATTTTGGGAATTATGTTCTCTTGTGCACGAAGCTACAGTCCTGAGATGGTTCACTTGCATGTTCATTCTGGAAATGGGGCAACAGCTAGCCCGCCTCTGTCTGAAATACCAACACTTCTAAAACTCACAAATTAGCATATTATATGTTGGCTCCTTTTTTAATGTGCAAAAGCTTTTGAACAGAGCCAAGCTAGTTGTTTCCCTTGCTTCCAGTCTTTGTGTTTATCTGACCGCCACCTATCTTTACTCTCATAATTAACAAAGAGACATAAAAGTGGCATTGATCTCCTCATCTTACACTTATAAAGCCAATTAATGTACTTAAAAATATCAGTCACAGTTTTTACATGCGTTTGTCTGTTCTACAGGGTATGGCTTTGTGGACTTTGACAGTCCTGCAGCAGCACAGAAAGCCGTTACAGCTCTTAAGTCCAGTGGGGTCCAGGCTCAGATGGCCAAAGTAAGACTCTTCACAAGCTTATACTACACTTCTTTTACACCCAGATTTACCAGCCAACTTTGGATGAATAATACAGACTTGTCTCTAAAACATATTCATCTCAAATGAGCCACTTGCTAAACTTTCACTCCTAAGAGTAAAACCGCCTTTTTGCACAAGCATATGCTCAGCCCTCTCTTTTATCTACAAAGTAAATTGTTATATGATTGCCTGATTGGCAGTAGATGTTCTGTTGGCTATGCTGCAAGAACAACTCTGGTTTTAGGGAAGTATGTGTTTCTTTGTACGTCATTGTGTGAACCTGTGCCAACAATGGACCATTGTGAATAGGATAAAGACATGGCTGACGCCAACTATGCTTGCAATGAGTAGAAATAATCCATCCTTTCCGCTTTCTTTTCATCTTCTTACCCTCCTTACTACCTTCTCTCTCCTTTCTTGTCATGCCTTTGTCTCTGTGTCTGTGTATGTTGCTAATGTGCTCTTGTCGTAGTGCTTGTACTGAGTGCTTTGTCCAAGTGTCTGCAGTCAAAGCAGCTCTTGTCGGCCCATTAAGCTCATCCCTCTGGGTCTTAGGCTCCCCATTGAGGGAACCCAGGGGAGGGTGCCACTACACCCACTGTCAATGGGACAGGCACAAAGGACTGGCATTGTCCACCGTCTGGGCATAGGCCTGCGGCTGACACCAGCACTTAATATACTCCAACCCGGTGTCCGTGCCCCCTCCCCCTATCCTGCCCCCAAACAGACCTGGCGCAACATAATACCGGGATCTCCCTCAGCCCAGCTCTGGAAAACTGTAACAGATCTAGGCTGCAAGCTGACCTGAACTAGTCCAATGCAACTAAACCCTGGGTCTAAGTTCACTACACCTCCACTGTAAGAGTGCCACACTATCCTGTGTATCTTAATACCTGACAAGAGCAACTGGACACCAAGACTTGACTCACCCAGACAACATGTGCTCAGTCAGAGGTGTTGATAACCACTATAAAAACCTAAATATACATAGATGCCTCAGAGTCACTGGGTTATTTCAGCATGATGAAAACAAGACGTTAAAGACAGGTTAATATCAAACTCTAAAGTACGGTTTCACCTATTGGCACCCCGACCGTGACGGCTGCAAAGTGTTGTTCGCAAACACAACAAGCCACACCTTGCACTCACTGTCCTCAGAGTATTCTCAATCCCCGAACGGGCCACTGCAGGCTGCGGGCCCAAAGAGCTGCATGTGTAGAGGCAGGGAAACAATGGCAGTGTTAAAAATAGAACCATTCTTACTCTGCAGCACCTCCCTGTTCAAACTCAGACATCAGCTCACATGCACTACTTGACACACAAGCAGGCAAATCCGCCATGCACACACAGACACACCTCAACAGACACGACTCACCCAGGGCCCGGCACACAAAAAAAATGCACTGGGACGCCTCAGCAAATCCCATTCATGTGTTTGAACTGCATCCAATGGTATTTTTATATCTACAACAAGGTAAATTGTTTGAATATGAGACCGGATACCAGCTCAGATAAAGAATAAATAATAAAGAAAAGAGAAGGAGTTTTTGTTAAATTGTTATAACCTTTAACTCCATTACTCCATTACTGGCTTATGACCTCCTGTAGTGTGCCACTGTGTTGCATAATGGTTGTATTGCCACTCCCAGAGTGACGACAGTCGCACAAAATATCTCTTGTCCAGGTGGCAAGTGGCTGAGAATAGAGGCCACTCATAGAAGTAATACATATTAATTCAACATACAGTTCCATGTATGGTATTCTTGGTATTTACCTGTGTGTGTGTGTGTGTGTGTGTGTGTGTATAACACTACACTTTTATATCTGATCACCCAGATTACTGCACCAAGTGACTGTGACTCACTGCCATCACCAAATTGTTAGTTTCTATTTTGATATGCTTTTCCAGGTATTGAAGTCTTTCTTCTTATACCTATGTGAGTTAAATCATCAATAAAGATCTGTGAGCATGTTCCAGAAGCAGCCATGTTGCCTAAGACACGACACTCTATTATGCTTAACAGATCATTTTGTATGATTTTGATCACTGGCAGGTTCTGCTCATTTTAAATTTTGGGTCATCTGATAGCAAAGGCATGTATTACATGTTGTTTAACACATCTACTGGAGGTGTAAATACCATCAAATAAAAGCTGAAATTCTGAACTTTCAACTCATAATTTGGAGTGAGCTGTATGTTGCTCAGTACACCAGTGGCTGGTTTCTTTATCTGTCATTCCAAGTTGTTGTACTGGCTTTGTCAAAATCTTCCTGTTCATTCTCTCTTTTTTTATCAGATTATATATGGCTTGCTTTTCTTGCATAGACAGCTCTCTGGTTGATGTTGATTAATTGTTTTTAACAAGATTTACAGTCCTCACAAATACAACCCAAAGCTAAAACCAAGAGACGTCATTTAGAAATGTTTTATGTTGGAACAACCAATCTCACAGGTTACCAGGACACACCTAAATAACAAGAAACACCTCAGTCAGTCACATGCTCTAGTACGTTTCTTCACTAAAAATCAGGGTGACCTGATACAAAAGGCACTATGTTGTTTAATTTATGTAGAAAGTTTACTTACGCAAGCTTACGCAAATGTTTTCTAAGACGGATGACTTGGGTTTGCCGTTCAAGTACTTTAATAACCTACTTATTCATAGTCAGATCAACACCCCTGTCAAATCTGAACCTTGGATCAGTCTGGTTCAGATGGTTATAAATTGTTCCACTTGATCTGACAGTTTTTTTTCATGCACTATTGAAAAATGTTATTTCTGGTTGGCAAAGCTATCTGATCAGAGTATTTGTTAGAAAGAAGGGACAAAATAGAAAATGATTTAGAATAAAAGCTATTTTGATGAAAGAGAAGAGTCTGTTAATCAGTAGACACTCGTATATCCTCTTTTGCTTTCTAGCTCTTTTCATCCTCGTCTTTCATTACCCAAATTACTCAATACTCCCACCACTTCCTATCCTCACAGTCCCCTCCTTTTGTACAAAATACCAGCTTTTAAAGATATTCATTTCTCTCCCCCTCCCCCAGCTTTATCCTTTTCCTTCCCTCTCTGTTTTTCCTTCCTCTCTTTTTAGCCCAACCTCTTTTCTCCTGGTTGCCAGGCTCCTGTTGCTCCGTGAACTCTTTAACTTCATGCCTGGCTTCCTGTCTGCTTCTGCACAGTCACACAAGGTTTCACTTTCAAGCCTGTGCCATAAAATAAGTCTCTGTATAATATCTCCTCCATAATTTACTTGCAGCTATCAAAATATCTTAATTGGACATCATTCCATGTGTGACTTCTCCGTGTAGACAAATTCATATTTACTTGTGTGGGTATTTTAAGAGTGAATGGGAATTTTTTTTTTAATAGACCTAGTTGAGGTAATAACACATGAACAGCTATGAGAGACAACCTATTTATGGTTTTCCTTTTATTGGTCAAGCACGCATTTCTTGATAACTCATCCATGTTGGGTTTTAACACATAATGATGCTTGATGAGATAGCTGGTGCAGATGGAAAGACAGGTCACACCACTGCCTACACAGGCATTTCTGTTGTGTGAAAAAGATTTTGAAAGCGACAAGAAATTTTCCATTTGCAAATGCAGTGGCAAAGGTGTTATGCTATAATAAATATACATATCCTCCAGCTACAAACCCAAAGTCAGTGTAGTAGTTCATAAAGAAGTATTAGTATTACACTTCTTCATTTATAACCAAACAACAAAGATCTGTTTTGTAAATTTACATTTCTTTCCACTTCACAGCAACAAGAGCAGGACCCCACCAACCTCTACATCTCCAACCTGCCAGTGTCGATGGATGAGCAAGAGCTGGAGAGCATGCTCAAGTCCTTTGGCCAGGTCATTTCCACCCGCATCCTGCGAGATGCCAACGGGACCAGTCGCGGTGTGGGATTTGCCAGGTAAGTCTATAGAACCATGATATTATTTAATGCTCTGTCTCTGTCTATAATGAGAAAAGCTTTGTTTAAATAATTAAAGAAGCTTTAGTGGCCTACCCAGACATGTACACAGTGAGATTAAGTGTTCCTTAAATTTTATTTCAGAATGGAGTCTACAGAGAAGTGCGAAGCCATAATTCAGCATTTCAATGGGAAGTTCATCAAGACTCCACCAGGAGTGCCTGGTGTGTGGAATGCTTGTTTGGCTTTATAGAAATCTGATATTGTTGTTGTTGTCGGTGCCAGAGCTCAGTGTTTTTGTTCCCCATAGTGATCACTGAATTTACTCTCTTGTTTGATGTGTTGCTTTTGCAGTGCCCACAGAGCCCTTATTATGTAAGTTTGCAGACGGAGGTCAAAAGAAGAGGCAAAACCAGGGGAAGTACGTCCAGAATGGAAGGCCCTGGACTAGAGACGGAGATACGGTAACATGGACTGTTTAAACTCGTGATTCCTAAAGTAAAAGCGTGGTGTTTATATACCATATGTCTTGTTGGAAATTAAATAAGAACCCGTTTAAAAGTTTTATTTTTGTGTGCGTGCTAGCTGCCTGTTATAGTGCCGACAGCACCGGTGTTTGCATGACCTCATTGGTTCTGAATCCTTTGTATTGTTTTCCCAGGGAGGAATGACGCTTGCATATGACCCTACAGCCTTACAAAATGGGTGAGTGGTATGCATGGACAGACTGAAAACAGTCCCAACCCTTCAGAATAATGTGTTGTGCTCAAATTCTGGTGAAGTGATGCCCCCTGCTGGGCATCTGCAGAACAGAAATTTTGGAGCTTGATAGTTGATTTCTGACATTATGCAGCTGTCTTCATCTCTTCCTCTCACCTTACTCTGTCTGCTCGGCAGCTTCTACTCCTCACCTTACAGTCTGGCACCAAACCGAATGATTGCTCAGACTTCACTCTCACCCTACATGCATTCTCCGGTCTCATCCTACCAGGTGGGACATTTTAGTTACACTAATTTCAATCTGCCTGAATGTCAAGAATTCATTTCGTGCTGCTTTTATTGTGTTGAGCCCGTCACTGTCCACATGTAACTTAAAAAACAGAAACGATCCCGATCTGCAGTAAAGAATAAAAAAATCAGATTGAGTGTGATTATGTTATTCCTAAATTACAGGTACACAGCCCGTCCTGGATGCACCATCAGTCATACCTCATGCAGCCAGCTGTGAGTTTCGCTCCTTCTATAGTCGTTTATCTGTTAGTGTTTACAGTGCTGTAGCTCTGGTACTGAACTTTGAGTCTCTTTAAAATGAAAACTTTTTTCATCTACACATGTAATTTAAGACTTGCCACTGTGTGTTCTGATGGCATGTGCTGATTTTAAGCACATAAGTGATTGATTACTAATGTTGATGCATATTCTGGTTTTTATATTTATCCATATTTCTATGGATTCACAGGGTACAGTTCTTACACCAACAATGGATCATGCCATGTCTATCCAGCCCACGTCCATGATGGGACCTCTCACCCAGCAGCTAGGCCACCTGTCTCTTGGCAGCACAGGCACAGTCAGTCTCGCACACAGATAATGCATAAGCCAGGAAACTATCTTGTTTCAGGAGATGAGTTGCTCATGTTGCGCATTACAAAGAGTTTGTGATTTTCTCTCTGCCCTCCCTACAGTATATTCCTGCCAACACAACTATGCAGGGGACCTACATCCCCCAGTACACCCCAGTGCCTCCTTCCAGTGTCTCAGTAGAGGTATGAAGCGAGCCTTACACCTTGGCTGCTTACATATGAACTTTAACATTTCTATGCAGTGGTTCAATTAAAACTTTTTTAGGCACAGATTTATTAAAACAAAGCTGCTGCTTTTAGTGGGCTAGATCTTGTTCAGAGTTAAGGTTACTAATTTCTTTTTTTTTTTTTTCAAATGCGATAATATAAACATTATTGATTTATTGTCTATTTTTGTTATTTTAAGAAAGATGAAATTACACACTTAAACAAGGAGTTATGCCAATTGTAAAATTGTGTGTTTAATTTTAATAAAATAGTGTATGTCTTTTTGTTTTGTTTTTTTAACGTTTTTAAATTATTTCGAGTTGGTCATTTTTAGTTTAGTGTAATAGAACACAGATTTCAGTAAACTATAATGCTTTGGGATGCAGTTAAGTTGTTCTTAAATAGTTGTACACATTGTGCTTCAACACTTGCAATTAAAACATACAAAGTTATTGGTTCCATGTGTTTCCCATTTACATCAGTAATATGGGTCTAGATAAGTTCTAGAAAAGCTCCTTGATAGTTGAGCTCTGAGACTCTTTATTGTGGATTATTTTACTTTTCTCTGTTGAGACTATTTGCTTCAGTGCTATAGCAGATGCTGGCTGAGTGCTCTGCAGCAGGGTTTATGAATGGGAAGGCATATATTTGTAAACCAGGGACACAAGGTGTGATGGGATGGATGAGATGAAGTGGGTAGTTGGAGAGGAGAAGTTGAAAGAGAGTGAAGGGTGTGGTGATAGTAAAGGTAGGTTAAGGTGCTTTAATGAACTTCAGCAACTCCTTAAACTATACCGTGCCTTTAGTTTAATACGTCTTGCATTATAAACACAAGCGAGTTTCAACTGTACAACACAAGGTTGATCTTTATACATTAAATGAGATCTCACATATTGTTATCAAACATCCAATTGCTTAACCAATCATTACTTTCAGGAGAATGGCGGTCAACAGCAGCAGGTTGCCATGGAGACTCCCACAGAACACACAAACTACTCATACCAACACACCAAGTGAAGCTAAGGTAGGACTTCAGAGTCATTTTAACAATTGTCTTAGTGATGTAAAGTTCCTAGTGTAGCGCGGTGTCAAGATACTATATGTGTTATCTGATATATATGTATATCTAATATAATGTTTTCTAAACAATGAGTTCTGTATTTTGAACTGGTTTTATAAGTATCAAACTATCAGTACTGAGCTGTGTGCTGTCCTGCTTGTAGCAGGGTGGGGCTGAGTGCACGAGATGAATCCATCCAAACTGGATTCAACTGGAAGAAATAGTGCTCCATACCATCACCAAGCACCCGGACTTGAACATGGATAACAAAAGGAACGTGTGTGTGTGTGTGTGTGTGTGCGCGTGTGTGTGTGTGTGTGTGTGTGTGTGTGCGCGTGTGTATGTGTGTGTGTGCGTGCGTGTATGTGTATGTGTTTTTGTTTTTGCTTTTTTTTTCTTTTTAAGAAAAAAAACATCATTGAACTTTTCTGCTCACATCCTCAAGAGTTGCTCAACCAAAGGTGGGAATCTTCTTTAAAGAAGCTTTGATCTATTTTGATAACTGAAAAAGGAACATAAGAAAAAAAAACTGAAAAAAATGTAAGAAAGGAGGAAAAGACACAGAACATTATTTTTGTGCACGTAATATAACAAATTCTTATTTTTTAAAAAAACATTCTGTATGTTTCAGAGTGATTCAAGGAAGAGTTCAAACACAATGTGTCTTTTATTTTTATTTTTTTTTGTAAAATATGCAAACTTTTATTTTTATTTCCTGATGTCTGTTGTTTGACATTCTGTGTGCAACAGCGGGAGCAACAATTTGTACAGGTTTAAAACTTACAAACACTTTTGCTGGTCTAATGTGTTGATTCATTGTTAACCATGGGAGGAAAACCGTTTAAAGCTACTTCTTCCTATAACTGCTGCAGAGATTTGTATTCATGCACAGATGATAATAACATTGACTGTTTATAGTTTAGTCAAATTCATTTTTTTAAACTTTAAAGCATTCTTTCACAAGCGAACAAAAGACAATCAATTATTTCTATTTATATTTGAATTATAGTTCTATTTTGTAGAGTTTTTAAATCATTGAAACATACATTTATAGAAAAGAAGTTGTGTAATACGTTTGTCTGTCACAACAAGATGAAGTGGAACTTAATGACTCCTTGCCCCACACATTAATGATGAGCTGTAATATCATGAAAGTGACTCTTGATGGTTGGATAGGCTGTACACACCATCAAAAACACATTAAAATTACACCTAAAGTAGCTTAATTTTACACCCATGTCCATGAGAAGTGGTTTTAAGCGGTTTTGTTGTGGCAAACCTTCAGGTATCACTAAATTCATCTTCTGTTAAAGGGATGAAGTGAATATGCTTTAGATCCGAGACATTACAGTACTCAAATATTATTTGTACAAAGAACAGTGCAGTTACTAAATTAAAATAGAGTTTAGCAAAGCGATGAGGGAAATCAAATAGAAGACTAACAAAGTCCCAGAGAATACAGTAAGGTTTCTGAAAAGAAAGGGAGCTGTTAAGTCTTTGTTGTTGTTTTGTTTCAATGCTGCTGTTGTCACCTGAGTTTGTCTGTCAGATTTGTAGTTTGTAGAAAGATAAATGTCTTTTTTTTTTCCCTTTTTTCTGTCACTTGAAAACCTTTGAGCTAATTTGCCTTATTTTGTGATCAGTTTATATTTGAAGTAGGTTGTAGCTGTAGATGTTAGCTTTTCCTAGAGAGTAGATATTAGCCTTCCTCAGTGTAGGGACTGATGCTGTTTTCTTAGCACAGCAAGTTTTAATCTTGTGGTGTTGTTCAAAACAATTTCCGTACTGAACCTTCAGGTTTGTCTGTCATGTTACTGTGTCGGGCCTGTTTATAGAAAGCCTTTTCAGAGCGGAGAGCTGAACCAAACATGTCATTTGGTGCTGATTTTAAAAGATTCATACTGATGCTGCATCGGTATTGTTGCTTAAATAGATACAATCCCGGGAATGTCTCTGTCTTACAGTCAGCATGTTGAGTGGAGCTCATGTCATCACACAGAGTACATCCAAATATGTTGAACTTTAATTTATACTGACATCAAAAACTGTAGATATGTAGATAATAGAAATAATGGTTTTACAAAGGACTGCTCACTAGACCATGGAAGTGCCATTAAAGTTGATTCTTACAGCCTTTAGTGAGACACCAAGTCTGAATGAATTTGTGAGTGATCCAAAATTCTGCAAAAACTATTTTTAGCTAAGCCTTAATGTTTTTCCTCTGGATGAACTGCCTAATCTCTCATAAGATTGACACTAAGTTGTATATACTATGGAAATGACAGCAGGCTTGTTTGAATGCCATCGAGTAAGACGTCATGTCAGTCAACTTAGCTGTAGGGTTACAAGAAGGTTTTCTTCCTGCTCTTCCACCATTTATGTTTGAATCCAGTGGAAACCCCAGTGTGATGATGTCTATCTCAAGGCTCGCAGTTTGACAATTCTGTTTCTGTTTGTTCTTTATATTTTATATTTTTTACCACATCATCTTTTTTGCTGTGTTTCTATTGTTCCTTCCTGCAACCAAAGACGTTGTGGCCACTCGTCTTTCAGCTTTCTGTCCCAGATCAATTGCTCTCATCCACAAATGATCATCTGTTTTGTGCAGCTGGATAAAATACCTTGTTCTATTCTGATAGAGAAAGATCACAATAAGGTTGTTTACATGCACAATATTTCACATTATGGCAGTTTAAAACTTTGGTGGGAACCTTTCTGGCATTATTTGTCATGAACTACATGTAATAATATTTTTTCAGCATTTTTTTTTTTAATTGAGTAGCTCAAGAAATGATCTGGTTTTGTTTACATGTATTGATAAAATTGAGTTTCCCTCACTGCACGTAATGGGAGTGTTGAAGTGCATGTAATCAGACTCATTATGAACTTTATTGGCCTCCGCAAACACCCAGGAGGAACATACAGTGCAGGTTTTAAGATGCTGAGAGCTTTTAGACACAAGACTTTGTAAATAGTCTGTTTTTCCTCCTTCCTTTTGCGTACATCATTCTGTTTGTTTCTTGTGTGTTTTGGGGATTTTTTTTTAATTATGATTTATAACCTGTCCAGATAACACAGTGAATAGCAGGTTTTCAGATTCAATGCACCATGAAGGAAAATGTCATGGATATTGTTTATATGTTCAGAGAAATGATATTCCATGTATTAGCCATCAATTTTAATACAAAAACAGGATTTTGGAACTATGAAATGACCATGTGTTAGAATACAGTGTTTATTTATTTTTATATCAGCAGAGATAATATAACATAAAAACACGATATCCCAAAATAAATGTGCATGGAGAAAATTTAAGGAGCTCCATGTAAACAGTATGAAAACTAATAGTTGGCTTTAGGGATTCACAATAATAATAAAAAAATATTTGCACTTCTTTTTAGTCCACAACAATTGAAAATATCCATCCTAATGTAGATTTCAGAGCTTATTTCATAGCTTCAAAATGTTTTGCTGCTAAAACAGGATTTCTAAACAGATTGTTAGATGTGGGCCCACCTGGATTTTCAAAATGTCTTTTCGTGTGGCTGAAAGTGGTGTCAATTTTATCATAATACTAGCTTAGTAGGACGTTTACTGTTAATTTGTTATTGGGCTGTTTCCATTTTTGAATGTTGCAATTTTTTACTTTTGAAGTGCATTCTTAAGGTGACATTTCTGAACAGGAAATTGCTCAACACTGTATAAACTTTAGAAAATTAAAAGTATTTTGAAAATACAATGGGCTCATCTAACTTCCTGCTTGTGAACAGTTTTCTTATTTATACAACAACTCATTTTGTACAGTTTTGTTAGAGGAAAGAGGTTTTGATATTTGGTTTTGTTTTTTTCTTTGCAAAGCCACTTGGCTACTTCTGTCTTCCTGTGCCAGAGTTGCTAAAATTGTCTGTAACTTGTGTTTTGTTTTTTATTGATTGAGATAAAAGTTTCCTTCTTTATTGGTTTTCTCTTTGAATTTGACTATGTCCGTTTTTCTTTTTTAATAAAAGCCTTGTTTCAATAATTGGGTGAAATTGGTGTATTGATTATACTATGTCTGAAGGTAGCCAGGGAGACTAGCAGATGTCAGCCTGACTCGGGCCTGTAGAGGGCAACATGCAGATGAGTAACTATATTGAAAATTTCTGGTGGGTCATGTCAACTCAAGTGTACAATATAATTGCCCACTGTCTTGCTGCTCAGTACATAAAACTCAGTTATCACATCCAATCATCTGTCCATTTTTCTAAATAAATTCATTACAGCATGTTAAGATGACCTATGTTGAGATAACGAAACTAACAGAATAGTTTTTTTTTAATCTTTACATAAAGTTTAAAAGTTGCAAGGCCTTGGAACTAAGGGAAGAAATAATCTAATGTCACGAACTGAAGCATCTCCACATGCACACCATGTGGAGTGCTTTTCATGGATCGGTTTTATTTTAAGTATGACTGAATTAGATGTATACAGCTCACTATCTCTATAAAAATCTTTTTACATATCTTGCCCAGGTTTTTTAATTCACTACACAAACATTTCTAATGCTCACACTATGTGTCACGTCCCAATGGCAATATGTAAGTCACATAGAAATAGGTACTCATCTCTAATAATATAAACTACCTTGTGTAGTACATTCTCAAAATTTTTATTATTACTATCATAATTTTTTTGTGAGGCCTTTCAGCGCATCATTTGTCTGCATGTGGATTTGGCACAGTTTTCACGCCGGATGCCCTTCCTGACGCATCTCACACACAAACTCACACAGCATAAACATTTTCCTTGTCCATATATGATTCTGTACATTAAAAAGAGGTGTAAAACAAATTCCACCTATAGCTTGGTAAACTGTCAGCTATTCTAAAGCAGACTCAACTCTACTGAACTGAAAGTGCAGATTTCCTAAATCTTCATTATTGGCTTAATGATAGATAAACAGTAATGCAGCCAAGAACACTGGTCTTACTCAGGTTATATAACCAAATGCAATAAATATATAAATAAATAAAATACATTTCTTTTGTTTAGCTTGTGATGCTTGTACAAAAACAATGGGTTTGAGAGCTGAAACAGTGCAGCTTAGAGATTTCATGCTTCACTGGCGGCCTTCTCCAGTCAGGCGTAGGAGGAAGCTGAACAGGTAGATAATGTCCAGGTAGATACTAAGTGTGGCAAAAATATATTCCTCTGGACTAATGGTGTAGTGCTTGTTCCCTAACAGCATCTGCGTATCAAATGCCAGAAACTGTGACAGAAGAAGATAGAGAATGTGAGGATTTTTTTTTTTGGTCTATTTAATTTTGATTAAGTATCTGATTCTTACCAGAGTAAAGAGAATTGCTCCCAACACAGCATAAATGGCATGCAACCAAGGAACCTGTGGTGTAAAACAAAAAGCATTATAAAAGACACTTAAGGATAGTAAGATGCTAATTTAAGAACGACAGCATGATTTGTCAGATTATCTGTAAGGCTAATCGCTTCATGTTGCTTCAGGCTATTCAGTAGCACCTGAGACATTAACCTGCAACTGTTGTTTAACTCATCATTAGTCATATCTATTTTAGGCTTTCTAGAAAGGTGTGTGTGTATGTGTGTGTGTATTGTAAAACAGTTGAAAAAAGTGAACTTACATAACCGAAAGGGACGACAATGGAGATGGTGATGGCGCACAGAAGCATAACCATACACAAAGAGAACAACACACCCTGATAGGATGTGACATCAACCTGCAGCAGGTAAAAGTTCAACCCCATAATGAACTTATTTCATTATAATGGCATCTGTTTGTTTTGTCATTTGTAAGCAGTTGAAGTTATAATTAGAGCAACTCTACTTACTCTGCTCTGGAAGCTGAAGACAGTGACAGAAAGACAAACCAAAGCTGTGATTCCGAGACACAGCACCACTGATTTGGTGTTGTAGAAGCTGGAGAAGCAGCAAACACATATCTTAACAAACTTATTTTCTTCCTCTCTTTTCCACCTTTGGGAAGACTATGGTGGTTAAACATTGGTGTCTCATGCAGACACAAACACATAAATACACCCCTGCATCTCAACATATTTACCTTGACACAAAACCCATCATGAATGCCATGCTCAAAGTCTGTTAGCAAAGACAGAAAAACATAATCACAGTTAGGCCATATGCTAATTAAAACAATATAGGAGTATAATGTGTTTTATTTCACACTGCAAAATACTCACAAAGAGAACTAACAAAATTATGTTCCAGGGAAACTGCCTCCTGTTTAGATCAAAAAGAACATCTAATTTGCCATTACTCAAAGACGGCATTATTTATGAGTTCTAATTACTCATTGTGTTGTCAATGGTATTATAATAAAACATTACCTGAGATCTCCACAGCAGGATAGTGCAATGTAGGTGGCAAAGAACATGAGACTGTCAATAAAAAGAAAAGGCAAAATACAAAACTTATAATAAACAAAGCAGAACAGGGTCACAATATATAAAGTGAATTATGATGTGAGCATGTGTTTTCACTTACTAAGATGCCATGTACAAGCCAGGATGAGTTTGAATTAAATATCTCACAGGTGTGCTGTAGACACAGAAAATATACATATAACAATAAAAAAAAACAACAACAATCTTTACTTGTAAATTATGTTACAGATGAGCAGGAAAAACAAAAGTAGTTACCAAAATGTGAAGAGACTAACAACTGCCACAGTGACAAACAGCTGCAACATGAGAATGGCATAAACCTGCAGAACAAAATACGTTATGTCAGTGGTTAGGAAAGGCCACTGTGTTGTGTATTTTTATATCATCGTGTCATTGTGTTGTGTATTTTACCTTCCTGATGAAGGTCTGTCGAATTGTCTTGTCGTCCCAGGTGAACTGGGCCTGCATCTCCTCATAGCCTGCAGAATAAGGCAGGAAATAAAAGTGAGGCCTAATATTTGCAGAAACTGAGGTATAAATGATACATGGCTTTATAAAATTAGGCTGCACCATTATTCAGACAAACCAATCATGTGGAATCAATGTGGAATTATTTAGAACGAATGACAATAAAAAATGCAATAAAACAAAACAATTAATTACAGACAATTAAAAAATATAAATTTTAAGCTTTCTTTAGCTTAACCCCCTTGCACATTGACCTATTTCAACATTATTAGTATTAAGTTGGAAAAAATATTTAGAAATCATGTTAGTCCATTAGTAGTTTGCACTTATGTGCTGTCTGTGGAATGTTGTCTTGCATCTTTGTGTTACTTGACTGCTACAAAAACAAAAACTCATTGTGGATAATAATATTATTTTTGAGTCTTGAGTCTACAGACTCGTCAAACTACAAAACGGCTTGTTTTTACCTGCAGTTGCCTCCTGATAGCTCGGTGGCTCACTGGCATCATTTACCTTCAGGGACAGAATTAGAATTAGCAAGGTCATTACTGCTGCTACTACTTTCACGCACACGAACCAGCATATTAATATTTTTCCAATTATAAATAATCTGGCTGTTGAGAGTTTATGACACATTACATTTGTCTAGAAACATTCTCCATGTTTTAGCAGTTAATGGGATTACGATGGGCATCTGTCTTTGGGTAGCCTGCACAGATAATACTATCGTTAAAGTACAAATAACAAATCTCTGTCTCAAAGCCAAGGCTAGATCATTTGACCCTCTCTCTGAACTCATCACCAATGATGTAAGCATAGCAGCATCAGCAGACATATTTTGTCATCTACAATCTTAACCAATCAGTAAAAGTTAAGAAACACTGGGGGACAAGTATGAAAAAAATGTAGCTATAGAAGCACCAACTTGGACAAGTTGGGATGGCATAGTGGAAGAGCTCTGAAATCATCCAGACTTCATGGTTACTGACCTGAGACATGGAGTCTTAAAACAACATATTTTTCAGCACTGTCTCCAACAGACTGGGCTCATATCTCATTGCTAATTGAAGCTACATGTTTACTCACATTCATGGTCACCCAGCTCAACAGGGAGGCCAGAAGGAAAAAGGGCAATTCAAAGTATAACATCCTACTGGCACAAAGTGGAAGTTTGCGTAATAACTGCCTGCACCATTTCCGGTCACCTTTTCTTTATGTGTAATACGCTTGTGACATCTGCCAAGACAGGATGCAGAGCTCCAAAGACTAACTCAGGCCAGTGACAGCCACCCATCTGGGCTTACATACATAATCTAACAATCCCCACTGAGTCTCTGCCAGACTCGAAACCATGATGAGATTGGTCAGACTGAGCACCAGTGCAGCTAGATCAAGTCCACTGCTCCTGAAAAAAAGGATAATAGCTGTGGCGGTTTTTCATATAATAAATGTTGTATGTTGTACCAACATGCAATTCTCCAGAGAATCTATCAGCCTTTGCTTGTGTATGAAGTATCAATCTCAACAACGAAAGAAGAAAAGTGAGCAGCCCCCTAAGATGTCTAGGGTTAGCAAGGTGCTTGTGCAACAGTGCACTCTATGGCAACAGTGAGACTTCCATTCGAGTCTTTGGAAGAGGAATTCAAGCTGCTAATGACTATGGAAATTGTGCAGTACCAGTAACAGGCAAAGAATCCAAAGGTGTCCAGAACTGGAACTGAGATCTAAAAAAGCAGAAAATGGCGAGCATAATAAGCAGTGCAGCAAGCCAAGGGAAGGTGTCATTGCAAAAAAAACAAAAAAACATCCACATCTATGCAGTGGTGAAGGAAGTTAGAACATCAACAGTGTTGGAATGAAGCAACAAGATGCTTGGACCGCATAGGACAACACCCTAGATATGAAGATCACCTGAGCTGAGCTGTGGTAGCTAAATCGCACAGGATAAAGATCCTTGTCAGGGTACAACATGTATCCCAGTCCAGCAAACCTGGTTGTCAGTTTGTGCTTCAGTGTGAAACCCTAGTGCATATACTTGACAACAGGTGACAAAGAAGTAGTCAGATATTGCCAACTTGATAGAAGAAGGAGTGTGATCAACCCCTGCTAGTTTGCCAAAGGGAGGTATGTTGAAAAACCCCAAACTCTCAATAATCCTGGATCAATGCTAATGTGTCCATTTATTAGTATCAGCAGATATTTTTGCACAGAACCATAAGATAATTCAAATGATATTTACAAAAGAAATAATGTTACAATGCCACGGATCTAAATAAATCAGTCACTACACAAAGTATGACATTTCTGCAGTGTAACCATAATGTAAGAAAATTAACAACTTACCTTTCCCTTTTTCATGATGTTTCCCTTTTTGTTCCCCTGTGTCTCAGATGAAAATACTCTGAAGTCCTGGGCAAGATGTTTTTGTAGTTTTGTAGTTTTGTGGCTGTTCTATTCCAAAATCTGAAATTTCTCAGCTCCTTCTCTTTTATCTAATGATATTGTGTGGTCCAAACCACTGTGAGTTGAAAGTGTTGTCTTTAGAGTAGTTGTTGCTCTAAATTTGTCTCCAGTGTGCAGATTACACTGAAGCTTTATATGCCTCCATGTGGTTAATCTCCCCATAACCCTGATCCCACACCACCCCTATGCTCAGCCTAATGAGGTCGTTCTAGCAATTTCCAGGTGGATCCAAAACACTGAGATGAAATTGAACCATTCCACTGCTTCTCATAAACAGGGAAGTAATTTATGTGTCTATTTGCTGGTACAAACTTTCCCACCATTGTTCAACGACACACAGTCATGTACACAGTAATCGACGGATCCATGGTGCTCACCAGAAAAGTGTTATTTACACGCATTATGTAACAATGCATTAAATAATGTTTATTTTTTGTTTCCCTTTGGAGATGTTTAATAATCAGCATGTATATTTTCCTTCAATTATATTTTCTTTTATTATATATTATATTTATTATAAACACTGTAGGATGTACAACTTTTTTAAGATAGACTTTGTTATTGTGTCTAAATTAATCAATATCATATACAGTCAGACATATATGAGGATAAATCACTGGAATACTCAAGCAACAACTATACACGGGATAGTTCAGTGTATATGTTTCTTTATGGGTTCAACTGTGAATGTAGTTTTTATTTTTACCAACAAAACAGGCCTTCTGAACTTATGACATCATGCATTTGTGTAAGAGATCTGTTTGGTAACAGGCTAATGAGATGTAAGTTAAGAACATTATAGGAAACACACATAAGCTTTACCTGAAATAATGGAAACCTACCAGAAAACATTCAGCTTTGGTCCTATTGTTTTTATTTGTAGTCTGCTTTATCAAGAATAAATAGCTACGCCAGTGTGAAGGTCAAGAAAGAAATGTGATATGTCATTTGTCAAATGCAGTATAAATCACAAAGTATGGAGTAGGAGAAAACGTCATAGCAGCAGAAAGGTCTGTTCCAGCCTACTGCTGTTATGATGCCACAGGCTGCAAGCCTGGGTTGTAACTCATGAATATATCATAACTGGTTACAACTGACCACATTAACAAATTGATATTTGCTTTGTGCCCACAAAATATTAGTCTCGTAACTACTGAGGATGTTAGATCAAATGAACCAGTGGGGAAGATAAGATTAAAGAAATAGCCAACAGAATTAACTATACCATAACATTTTGAGACCTTATCTCGTAATTACGAGATCCGCATCTCGTATTTACGAGTTATGTTTCTCGTAAATACGAAGTACATGACTTAGCGATCTCATAAATATGAGAACGTTTCAGAACCCGCCTTAGATTAATCAGGTTTTTTTGATGATGTCTACGGTATCACAGTAGTCCTGTGATAATGTTCAATACTTCCAATACTTCCAAACTTAACAAATAGGCTGTAAACGGAGCGAGATTCAATTTGCAGCCGAGAGTGTGAGTCTTTACCGTTTAATGTTACTTTCTCTAAAATTCGAAAATGATCGTCTTCAGTAAGTCTTTAAATCGCCTAAATAATATTGGGAATTAAGAATTAAATTAGATTATCCTAAACCATGAAGCCATCGTCGTCTCAAATAGCCACAAATTAATAACCACTGCAACTTTTCTACACGACTTAATCTTTGGATCTTTAGAATTATTCACTCGCGAAAAGAGAAAGGAAGAGAGGAAGTGTTATGTTGCTATAGATACAGAAAGTTGCACTGTGGGCTTTAACTTAGTCTAATTTTTACCCTATAAGTTCATATTAAGCAACATTAAATGTGCCGAATTGACTATTAACAACTCGTTTTCGCTTTGTACCACTGGACGTACAGACGACTCACTGATTTCCTCGTATCATTGAAGGAAACTTGAAAACGTGATGATTCTTAGGCAAGTTCTGAAGTGTAGTCTTCAAATTCCTGCCTCAGAAGAAACATGCAGCGTTATACTATATGCTGCAAGTTTAATCTCACTTTATAGCCTATTTGTTAACATCTTGAAAAGCAAAGTCCACCGAATTATCTATTCAGACAGTTCTGTTTTTCTATAGACTTTTGTTTTGGAAGTATTGAAAACTATCACAGAACTACTGTGATAGTGAAGTGAAGTCTGTGCTGTGGGAAAAGATGCAGGCAGCCAGCAGAAACTCTTATGGATCTGAGTTTTAACAAACTGTTACTGTAGCAATGTCGATAATAAACACTTGCTCTTACTTTAATTGACTGTATGTGTAGGACAGGTAGTTAAACTTAATTTAATCCTCTCATTAAATATTCATAACATTGGAACTTGTCATAGCTAGTTATCCATGTCTTCGCTTCTCTTAGCCACTAGATGGAACAAAAAGACAAGAAAATAATTCTTGGCTAGAAAAGCTCTGTGTCAGACATGACACCTACTTAGGTTTGTCCTTTCCTTGTTTTTTACCTCACAAAATAGTTTTTTTGTTTTGTTTTTTTTATCCTTTCGTCTCATCCCGGGAGTTCAGGGTCACCACAGTGGATCATTGTCCGCATGTTGATTTGGTACAGTTTTTTACCCCGGATGCCCTTCCTGAAGCAACCCTCCCCAATTTCTACAAAATACAGTGTCTCCCTTTAATTTTCCACATAAGCCAAACATAGTCCAAATCCATCTTTCTCATCCTATAGTGGTTTCAAGTACAACAAAATAATTTCAAATGCTTAACGTGTTCAAACAAATACACCAACACAATATAATCTGGAGACACTTCTATTTAATGTGATGTTTAGAGCTAGTCTTCAAATGTTGTAGAAGGATCACACAACACTGCAGTCATCACTGAGTCAAGTCATGGGGAAAGTGGGATCTATCTTTTTTTTTTCTGCTCAAGAATGTGCACTGGCATGAAAGTGTGGTTGCCTATATATATTATAGAAAATAGGAATAGTCACAGGATACAAAGTTAGAAAGTACAGCGCTGGTTGTTGAGAAAACAGGCTAGCCACATGATTAGTTCTGGCCCTTTGGATGACATGACATGATATTCTTGAGTACATTTTACATATTAATTTACACATCATCTGGATGATTACACAAACAGCATCCACTCCATCGAATTCCATTAATGATCAACAATCATAAAATATTATATCTAAAATGTGTTGATCTTAATATGTCCAGTAGGTGGCATGTGAAGACCTCTACATGATCTATAGAAATTCATGCAACAAGGGTTAGTGTCAAAGCACCAAAATACAACAGTCTCTTACCATAGAAGAAATTTAGATTTTTTTTTTTAATGCAGCATAAAGATTAAGCATTTCGCAGTTTGCATAGAGCAGCTTTTAGTTGCTGCTTATTCCAATTTGTACTAACGTAGATTTGTGCTGTTTCTTAGAGAGAGTTTTGTCAGATATAAAAGGCTATTTATGTTGTTTGTCCAGTTTCTGAATTTTTAAAGATATTAAGATAATAAATATGAACACCATTTATTTAAGTATCCACTTCTAGGCAGCTATAAACAAGCAAAACCAAAGTGTAAGCTCATAATGAAGACTTCTGAAGGCCAGAGTTGGTGTTTACATAAAATGTTCCCAAACACTGATACTAAAAACATTTTTCCAGGCCTCCCACTAGATAGCAGTGCTGAGGCACTTTCTTGAACCCCCACATTTCACCCGCAGAGAAATTACATGTGCAGGTCCTAAATTAACCTACTGTACAGTTGTGTTTTCAGTGTCATACTTACATATATTACTGACAGACACCCTTCTAAGTTAATAATCTTCAACCCAGTGGCTGCTTGTTATCTCTACTCTACAAAAAGGTCTGTGTGTTCATGACAAAGGACATCACCTATTTTTTATTGAAGTGTGACACTCTTTAAAATTGCATTTACTTGATATCCCAAACTCAAAAATCAAGTGATGTTTCTTGTTAGTAATAAAGCCCCTAATGGCTCTGAAAACTTGGAGCATGATTGGCTGATTGCTTTTGTTGCTAGGATACAGCTCTATGGTATGCCTCTGCAATGCTGGTAGTTCACTCACATGAAGATGAAAAAAGA